>NC_135235.1:290862630-291005130 GCF_051348905.1 Ranitomeya variabilis
CATTCATAGGGAACGCGTTATCTGCATTCATGGGGGCGCTGAACCTGCATTCATGGGGGGCGCAGAACCTGCATTTATGAGGATGCCGAACCTGCATTCATGGGGGGCGCAGAACCTGCATTTATGAGGATGCCGAACCTGCATTCATGGGGGGCGCAGAACCTGCATCACTGGCGGTGCAGAACCCACATTCATGGGGGGACGCTGAACCCGGATTCATGGGAGGCGCAGAACCCGCATTCATGGGGGTGCAGAACCCGCATTCATGGAGGGCGCAGAACCTGCATCACTGGCGGTGCAGAACCCACATTCATGGAGGGACGCTGAACCCGCATTCATGGGGGGCACAGAACCCGCATTCATGGGGGGCGCAGAACCTGCATCACTTGCGGTGCAGAACCCACATTCATGGGGGGAGCAGAACCCGCATTCATGGGGGGAGCAGAACCCACATTCATGGGGGGCGCAGAACCCACATTCATGGGGGGCGCAGAACCTGAATTCATGGGGGGGCGCAGAACCTGCATTCATGGGGAGGCGCAGAACCCGCATTCATGGGGGGCGCAGAACCTGCATTCATGGGGGGGCGCAGAACCTGCATTCATGGGGGGGCAGAACCTGCATTCATGGGGGGCGCAGAACCTGCATTCATGGGGGGCGCAGAACCAGCATTCATGGGGGGGCAGACATTACAGATAAGCATATTAGTAAGTGTAACCATCCAATCTCATACACGATCGGCCCCCGGAGGGTTTCCCCCATACAACACAGAGGGTGTAATATAAAGTGTCGCTTTTTCGTGGAGTTGGTCGTCATAAATGCCCCTCAGAGACTCTGCCCAATTCACCCCCGGAATCCTAACAGCCCAGTCAGCGCCTGTCTCCATTCACAGGGATGGGGCCCCACAGGCACAGCGATATATCCGTGGCCACCGCTGTCTGACCTGCACAGTAGGGGGCGGTAAACACAATTCAGCCCGAGAATCCCGGCTTACCTGAAGTTTCCCCTCTCGCTTCGCCTCCCGACGTTCTGCGCCCAGCACCAGAACGAGACGAGGCCCAACGGCGCCGACTGATGACGTCACATCCTGGCACTGGCTGGACGTCTAGAACGCAGCACTACCAAGTGTTTTTCCAACTAGCTCCGCTAGGTGGCGCGCGCGTGTAATAAAAATGTATGGGAGCGCTGCGCCCTCTAGAGGACATCGCAGATAAATGTCTTGCTCTGACAATCTGCAGATTGGACGATTCCTTTAAATCACAATCATGACAGCGAGCTAGTTAAAAGTGGGACGAAGTTGTCCACTATTTTTTAACATATTAATTCTTAAAAATTCCCTATCAAGTACATAGAGTAATTTTCAACATCCCTTTAATTGCTCACACCCTTTCCACCCAGTGCAGTGCCTAGAAATCAGGAGGTACCTTTAAAACGTACTAATAAGTCCAGGACTCATTCGTAACTGTACTTATTCATCTTCAGGCGACTGTGTATGGGGAACTTAAAGGCATAGTCCCGTCTTCTAGCACATTTGTAATTTACTGCCATTCTTTATAAACAATTTTATACATAGCTTGTTGTCTAGGAGACCGACCGCTGCTGTTGACATTCTTGCAAGTGCTACTGTGAAGCCGGCCGGGATTAGGAGGTGACGGTGTGCACCAGCCAGCTTCAAAGCAGCGCTTGCAAGCTGAATACAAATACTGTGCATGTTCGGCCACTACTGCTGGTCAGCAGCGGTGGTCGGTAGTGTTGACAATAAGAAAAAAAACGTCTTGGGTATATCATGTCATTTTAAACAGGATCGACCCATCCTATCACCTTGTCAGCCTGGTATGTGGCAGCCTGGATCCCGCACTCCTATCGTCGCCTATATATCGCTAACATATTCCGTAGCGGTGCACGGACGTGGTCATCAAACACATGGCAAAAAAAAAAAGGAAACAAAATTCCAAAGCAACAGTTCATATTTTATTCAGACAGAAGGAATGGCGTCAAACATGGCAAAACTAGAATTCTTTCACAAGGTAACTCATCCCAGTGGGAGATGCGGTTTTCTACGGCGCAATAAAATTGGTAAGACAAAAACAAACAAAAAAAAAAACACAATTTTACATTAATAACACAATCAGAGTCTCTCACGGGCGAGGAAAGGATTATGGATGGAAGATGGAGGCTGTGGGAGAAACCAGATGAGAAGGTTAACATGGAATTAAAGCTGTAGACAAGAGCGAGAAGTGTAAAATGGGTCACCAGAAACACAAAGTCAAGGCGTGGTAAAAAGGTGCAAGGTTACATCAGGGCAATCCGATTATACCGTGGTGCATGGGCAATGCTGGAGCCCAAGCCTAAAACTAAGCCACTTTTTGGCTCTTTGGAATGCTGGAAATTGTAGTTTTTAAAGGGAATCTGGGAGCAGCAGGATGTAGGGGCTGAGACCCTGATTCCAGCGATGTGTCGGGGCGGGGGCGGAGTTACACACGGCAGGACTAGGAGGCACGAGACACGTAGTTCTGTAGTAATAATCTCCTGCTAAGTGATTTTATTGAAATTATAGTAAGTGACACATCGCTGGAATCAGAATCTCTGTCCCTACATTATGCTCCTCTCAGATTACCTATAAAATAACTGCTGACAAATTCCCTTTAAGTCATTGAGGCCATCAGTGACAATATAAATCCATCATACAACGAAGTCGTCACAGTGTCGTGGCTTCTGTTTAACAGAAGCCATGATGCCAGTCTTGGAGCGTTAGCCCAAAGCCCATAACTATTGCTCTATTGCTGATTTTTTGGAATGTTACGGTAACTTTTTTTTTCTTTTTTTTAAACCGATACATATGAAAAAATGATTTGTTTCTGCAGTAACAACAAATGATTAAATACTGTAAATGTGATAATATAATTTGCCAATAATAGGTACAAGTAAAAATTATGTCCAGCAATATTGGAGAAATTATTGGCTCCTACATCTAGGTACACAAGGTCCAAAACTATCCCTACCCAAAGGTACAGTATGGGCGAAACTGCAGGACCCAGGAGACCAGCGCAGATGGCCAGTGCTTACCTGCAAGTAAAGAGAAAAGGGGCAGCAGGTGAAGATGGCAAAATCAGAAGGAAACAAGAAACAGAATCTGTCAGAAGGTTTTTTTTTTTGCATTGTAATCTGAGAGCAGCTTGATGTAGGGGCTGAGACCCTGATTCCAGCGATGTATTTCTTACTGGGCTGCTTGCTGCAGTTTTGATACAATCCCGGTTTTCTCTGCTGTAGATCTAGCAGAGCTCAGAATGCTGAGCTGTGCATAATCTACCAATCAGTGGTGGGGGGCGGGGTTACACAGATTAGCTGGACTGTCCTCTAGCGATCATCTCCTGCTGATAAAACACTAATTGTATTGAAACTACAGAAAGCTGCTGAGTAAGTGACACATTGCTGGAATCGGGGTCTCTGCCCCTACATTATGCTTCTCTCAGATTACATAGCAAGAAAGTTGATGACAGATTCTTTTTTTAAAACCTGCCGTTTTCTGTATAAATGAGTAAACATAAGAAGAGAGAAAGTGAAGCTGTGGTTTCCCACCAATGTGGATAATGCGGTCACTCCTCACCTTCGACTTACTGGTTCTCAATGGCCCATATAATGCGGAGGTTACTAGCCTGGTGTTATTGTCACATTACAGGTGACCGCTCTTTCGGCGTTAACCATTTAGGCGCTGTTCATTAGTGGATTGTGACACAGATTCCAAAACTAAAACCTCATCTAATCTACATTAAATGAGATTTTCGGAACCTCGTTCACAGGCATTAGAATATAAAAAAAATATATATATAAAAATAATTTAAAAAAATAATAATTTCTGCATCCGTGGAAGACATCCATGTGTCAGCTGTGGATTTCTGATGTCAACCAATCATAAGCTCCCACTAGTGGTGGCAGTAGGCAGCTACATAACTACATCTGCAGGGGGTTTGGAGCTTTGTATTAGGCTGTAGCTGTCAGTAAAACAACAGCCTTGTCTGACGGTCGTGCTTGTACTGAGCACAGATTCTAGTGGATAAAGACAATGTATTAAGTGATTCAACACTAATAAATCAATACATTTTCAAGTAATGCCATTCTCTTCCAATGCACTGGACAGACGGAAGGATAAGAAGCTGTACATTCAATATACACCTGTCCACAGGTCAGGAATGTAGGTTTTCTACAAAAAAATAAAAAGGCTTTACCCATCGTTCATAAAAATAGAAAGATTTCTGTACAATCCACAGGTGTGACGGACAGCAGGTGATGGAGGGGGTCGTTGTCGTCGGTCATGTAGTCCCCCCGGCAGTCAGGACGGACAGAGAATGGTCAGTGAAATCACAAGAATTAAAGGGCGCCATGTAAAATACAGATTGATAGTCCGGTCCCAGTATATGGACGTCGTCGGCGCTCATTCACATAAGTAATACATCATCACATTCTGCAAAGGTCAATGCACATTTTGGCAATATAAAGTGACTTTTTTTTTTTTTTTTTGTTTGGTTGGTTGGGATCTGTCTATGCCTATACGGGAGCATTTGGCCAGCAGCTTTCTCTCCTGGTCCACTAACATACACCTGAACTTTTGGCTCAGCCAAGCATGGATGTGTTCGCAAGTATGACGCTGCCAGACACTTGGGGGTCTCATCTCCCCCGAGAGCAAAAAAGATCAGGCATTGCAATAAAATAACCATACCCATTAGTTGTTCAGCCAGTTCTGAAGGCAGGTCCAATCATCGTGTCTAATGTGTATGGCTGCATTTCAATCACTTTACTCCCCTCCCCAGGTCCAGCACTGAGTCTCTACCACGGCTTCTGGTCTGCTATTGTCTGTGGTGCAGCCAATAACTCTGCCCAAATTGCCACCGATAGACTGGATCAATTAAGACAATAAGAGACCACGGGCAGAGGTGGAGATTCAGCGCTGGACCCTGGGAGGGGGAGTAAGGCGCAGTTTTAGAGAGCGGTTGTAATGGTGGCTCACAGGTGACGTCTGCTGGTGAGGATGGATCTGGATAAAGAGAAGAATAGCCCTACAATGTAGTAACAGGGTGTGATAAACCACCGGGGAAATATTCATTACAAACCAAGACGACCGGTGGTCATTGTAACATGGGTGTGACGACGACGCCACTGAAGTGCTACCATTATGTGAAATGATTTCTTGTTGGCATATAACACAAATAGATAAGGTGTTTGTATACATGTAAAACATTTTCTAAAGTTATTTTTTTCAATGTATTAAAAGACAAAAGGATAAGTGGAGCTGATAAAGTACAGGAACCAAAACTATGCCCTGAGCTCAGCGCGAGCACTCTAGGTGCTCCTATTACACAGTTCTTGTCCCCAATAAATACTATGGCTCTATGCATGCAGATTTCTTCAATCTGATCAGCTCTATAATGTTGAGAAATTAGCTTTTAATCCACAGCGTTTCACATATCAATGTGGCAGGACGAGTCCGGCAAGGCAGCTCTCCCCCCAGACTTGTCCTGTCTCCAATCTTCTAGCCATGCCTCTCCGAGTGGCACTGACGAGTATGGTTTGCAGCCTGTCCTGTTGGTCTTCTAAGAGGGACTGTTTAGATGACCAATGGCAGGGCAAGTCCAAGGATAGGGACTGATCGTGCCTCATAAGCACGTGCAACACTCGGACCCCCAACGACCTGATCATTAATACCAGATCGGTGGGGGTCCAACGCCTGGCAGTGGCCAGATGTAAACTGTAAGGCTTTACCATACACTGCATATGGCAGGTCTCAGCTCCTACTCAATAGTACATTACACACCGTTAGGCTTCCCCCTATTAGTCTCCCTGCGTCATTTTATATCTGGCCTGGAAAAAACACCTTTATTGTTAACGTAAACACTATTAGACCAAGAAAAAAAAGATTTTAGTAATATAAAAATATTGAAAACTGGACAAAAAAAAAAAAGATACAGTCAGTACACAGCACATTGCCTGGTCCCTACGTACATCCGCTAGCTCTGCATTGCTGCTTGCTTCCATTTCCATAGTGGTACGTCCCACGTTGCAGCCGCTGGGCTGGAATGTTATTGCACCCACTGGTATGGCTTCAACTAACTATCTGTCCATCAAGGGTCGTTTAGGAACACGCAATTAGTCACATAACCGCAAGTGATGCTCGCTAAAATATCAGCCTGAAAAATCTGGGAAAATGGAAAAATATCAGGTATTATTTGTACTGAGCTCCTGCGATATCCAACGTCAGAGCTGCAGCCACTGCAAGATCTTCTACCATTACCTCCGGGTGATGGTGACATGATGGCCGCCCTATAGCATCAGAACAACAGTTAATATTAGGGTGAATGGCAGAGGAACAATGGCCGTTATCACAGCAGATTCCTTGTTATTTTTCGTGTGATTTTTGGTCCTGTCCTATTAGTGGTTCGGAGTCCTCGCTGTTGAACGAGGCTGTCATCATTCGGATGGATTCTCGCTGGTGCTGCCGAGCTTTGTTGTAGAGCAGGACGCCGATGATCACCAATACGGTCCCAATGGCAGAAAGGCTGGTGATTTTATTTCCAAAAACAATAATACTGAGCCATATAGAAAGTGCGTGCTTCACAGTGCTGGCGACGCTGAAACAACAGAGGCCACGGGTCAGAAATCAGGTTGTGTGTGCAGTGAAAACTTTGATCATATATTTTTTTTTTCTCAGTTGTATCAGAAAATCTAAGAAGTTTTGTCATGCTCCCAAAACACTCATTAACTCCATACAAAAATACCCCAAAACCTATGACGCCCATGTGAAATGATTTTCCATGTCCATCTTCTGTGTTATCGACAGACAGAACCGATACCCATTATAATCTTTCGTGTTGTTCACATGTCCATGCCTTTATTTTTTTTCTCTCTTCCCATTTCTACCATTTAATGGGAAGGAGAAGTGAAATTTTATTTATTTATTTTTTTAAAAGCACCACTCCAGTGGGTTTTTTTTACCAGTGGAGTGGTGCCATAATCTAATTTCCCTGCCCCCGTCTTATACTTATCAGCCGCCATCTTCATCTCTTAATTAGCGCTGCTCCCGTCGGTCTCCAGCAGTTTGTGACCCGCCAGATCGCTCCGATATTTGCTGGGCGATCGGGAGGTCACAACTCAATGTAAACCTACGAGAGCAAGAACGAGACTCTCATAGACTTACACAGAGAGCTTGTACCGTTATCTCCGGCTCCTGGTGAGTCAGGACTTGTGCAAGATGGGAGTACGGGACCTGAGCGACGCTGGGAAGTATAAGACTAGGGTCAGAGAACTTACGTTAATGGCACCGCTCAAACAAAAAAAAAAACCTGCTGGAGTGATGCATTAAATACAAAAAAACCAGATGACACAATGTTGGTAAAAACTGACATTCAGACCAAATACCAATGAGAGTGATGGAAACTGTTTCGTATTTTTCACACAAAAAAATGGAAGACATAATGGGGTCTAAATATACTTGTATCTCATTTTTATTGTATTTTCTACTCCTTCCCAATCCACTAATCGTCCAGCCTATAGATTTGGGTTCTGATCCGGCTTTGTCATACTTGAAGACATTTCCATTACTTAGATACACACAATGTAGTCGGTTTAATACCTGAATGTGACGGGGGATATCTTCCCCATCAGTGCATATGCTGTGACGCTTTGTAAGTGGAATAAGACCCCATCGATGAGAAGTAACACGATGACGTCCCAGTTGTAGCTGAATCTTCTGCCATTTCTCCCAATCAATGGCATGTCCTATGGCAAACAGATACAAAGCTAAGAAGACCTGAATGATTGGATTGTCTACACCTTCTTGTATAGACAAAAATTGTAGAAAAAAAAACAAACAACCATGCATATAGATGCCATCACTTTAAAAAGGAGTCTTCCAGCACAAGATGACTGTTCAAACCAAGCACAGGCTGCTCGTATGGTCGAGCAGTTCAATGCACCTTCCAGTTTACTTGTTTCCCATCTACCTTCGCCTGTACTATGGCTTCTATAAAGCCAAAGCTGACAAACAAGAGCCGGTGGAGACAGAAGGAAAACAAGCCAGTGGGAAGGGACACTGGATTACTTCACCACGCCTAGAATGTACAGAGGAGCATTTGTGCTTGGTTTGAACAGTGATTTTGTGCTGATAAGACTGCATTTATCTTCTTGAGGAAGTCCTTAAAAAAAAAAAAAAAAGAAGAAACAGACCCCAGAGATGTCCTATTTAGGTGGGTCCGGTCTCAAGCTTGCAAACCTATCATTGCATTGTTTTCCCTACCATGGGGGATGAGAAAATGTCAATGCAGAAAATTATTAAAAATGTTTAAATTAAGTTTTTATGTTTTTTTTATATCACTATATTAAAAAGTATACAGAAAAAACTTGCAATTTTCACACTGGCCACTAGGGCACCTTCCTGCACTGATACACTGCCCCTATTGAAGTATTTAATGGGCATGTGCGGGTCAGGACAATGGTAATTATGAAAGGAGGAGGAGGAGGTGAGTTGTGATATCACCTTTTATGAATGCTGTGTTATCTACTGTGCATACAAACCTTATCTGTCTTATATTTGGAAAAAAAGAATGTCTTCAACATAAAAACCTGATGTAAACAATAGGTTGCCTAATGCCTTTATGACACGCCTTAGTTTTTATAAAGGGTGCCAACGAGATCTATCTCCACATCCTTGTGGGACAACACCCAGTCTTGCAAAATAATGATGATATTTATGTAATTCATCCTTAACTATTAGTAATTGCTGCATCAGGCACAAGGAAAATCTCACTTTTTCATGGTCATTGAGTGTTGGGGTTTATGTTGTATTATTTAGTATATGTTGATCTTCTGCTTGGAACGCTCCTCCGATGAAGGGCTTCAACTTCTGCCCCTTTATAGACAGTCTTTTGGGTGACGGCCCTGTGTACAGGTAAATGGGGTCTGTAGTCTGCTCCTATACCTCCACACTGTACCCCAACAGAGGCCATAAGACGCTCTTTTAGCACCTGTTGAGTTAATGTGGGGGTCCATGGATCAGTCGGTGAACGTATTGTGGACTTTAGTATTATGAGTGCTAAAAGACAGCAGTAGCAACCTCTGTGACAGCAATGAACACGCTGAACCCTGGATTCTCTGTGTGACTGTACTTTTGCTATGTACATTACACCTAATTGCGTTATGACACTATGGCGTGATACTGCAGAAAACGTCGTAAAAGCTGGATTCTGGCCAGATTTTACTGTCGTGATGGTTCACCTGTTTCCAGAAGTGTCCATAACTTACCATCAAGAAAATCCATGTTGGGACTAACAAGATCACCGCTGCTGCACTGGTGTAAAACTGCAGTTCAGGCGGTCTGCAAAAAAAAGAAATAAACACAACTTCACTTACAAAAGGCAGGAAAAATGCAATCTTAAAAAAAAAAAAATAAAGCTTTGTTGCATTACCAGGAATAGAATGGTATTCTGCATTCATACACCCAGGAAAGAAAGAATAAAGTAAAAAAAAAAATAACTGTACATTCCATCGCTTTCAGGAGCACCTACATGTTCCTCGTTTACCTCCATTGTGCTGTGAGTCTTCATCAATTATCTGATCGCACTAGGAAGAACATTAGTCTATGGGGCCGTGTACATGTCCAATTGTTTCCTCGGACCAAACTGGTCCAACGTAAAAAAAAAATTGATGCATGCATGATGCATATTAGATCTGATACTCAGATCACACTCGGCCATGCAAGTCAACGAGTCCATGGAAAATAGACTGCACTCTGAGGACATCTCAGTGCAATTTCTGCGCACGTAGAAGATGGTGAGAAAAAAAATCTAAATTTTCTAATCATCCAAGACAGTCCGACCACACACTACAACCACGAGCTGCACCTAGCCTAGTGACTATACCTGTCCTGACTAAAAAAGCTATACATCTGTTTGCGTGCATAATGATGTAGGGACAAACTGTAAACCATCCTGGCATCTTCCCTTCCCTAAATTCATCAACCTATTGCAACTCATTCAAATAAACGAAAAGCAGGAACTTTCTGCTAGAGAAACCAGAGGAAAAAATAACTGGAGTACTGGAGATTTGCTTAGAGGAAATGACAACACCTGAAGCCTTTTCTGCATAGACGCTTTTTAGAAGAGGCATCCAGAGCGCTTAGCTCGTCCCAGCACTGAACAAGTAGGGGGATACTGAGAGAACTGAAAAGTTTTGCCTTCCTGTACATGATTTAACTTTGAAAATGGTGGACATACCCTATTCCCTTGGCTCTTAGGCAGCTAAAATAACTTAGGGTACAAAATACTTACGAAAATTTGTATTTATCGCCACTGAGGAGTTTCTTGGAGAAGACATTCTGCAAGCTGAAATGACAGGTACAATATAATCGTTAAACTAAAGAATATAGCAGGAACATCATACTTTTATGGGCTGAAGAAGACACAGGAACATCACAATCAACCATTCCTGGTTAGTTTTACAATCTTCTTCACTAGAGTTAAGAGGATCTCCCGAAATTTGATTCAGGCAGGTTTGCTCAATTCAGGAAAGAGATTTGAATCACATCGAATAAATTCACGGCAAACAGAGTCTGCCAGGAAGAGGGTAAACAGATATACTCTTATGCAGACCTCAGCCCACTCTATACTTGTTCTGTTGACCCTCCGATCAGCCCCACTTCCTTCTCCGATCAGCTCCACTTCCTTCTCCGATCAGCTCCCCTTCCTTCTCCGATCAGCCCCACTTCCTTCTCCGATCAGCCCCACTTCCTTCTCCGATCAGCCCCACTTCCTTCTCCGATCAGCCCCACTTCCTTCTCCGATCAGCCCCACTTCCTTCCCCGATCAGCCCCACTTCCTTCTCCGATCAGCCCCACTTCCTTCTCCGATCAGCCCCACTTCCTTCTCCGATCAGCTATCCTTCCTTCTCCGATCAGCTCCCCTTCCTTCTCCAATCAGCTTCCCTTCCTTCTCCGATCAGCCCCACTTCCTTCTCCGATCAGCTCCACTTCCTTCTCCCTGTGGTCTTCTGGATGGCGTCGGGACTCATTAAACCCCTCACACTCATGTAGGGTGTGATGTTGATCATTTATGTAAATGCACTTCACGTGACAGAGTGGCTAGTAGTCAGTGGCAGCGCCCAATGGAAGACCGGTGACAAAAGAAGAAGGAGGAGTGGCGGCTGCAGGAAAAGTGTGGAGGGCCAAGGAAAGGCAAGTATAAGAATTTGTTGGATTTTTTTTAACCCCTACCAGGCCATCAGGATTCAGCCCGGATGGCTGTGGAAATGTAATCTTCAAAAATTAGAATTCATTAAGAGTCTAAATGTTTGGGGGGAAATTCATAGTGAATTTGAGTAGTATAGAATGGTTTTGCTCACCTCTAGTGGATAACATTTATTATGAGTTATGCATCCAGGCGTTGATTCTGTATCTGTTGCTACTATTTAATTCCACAGTCTGATGACCCTTTCCTTTACTAACGCTCATCTTGGCCTCAGGTGCCTTTTTCCAAAGCTGAATAAGCCTCTATTTTTTTTTCATTATAAAGCTAGGGTCACACGACCGCTTTCTCTCCATCCGAGAAAATCAGACCAATTATGCTACTCACACTCTGATCAGATTTTGATCGAAGTGGGATCTTCAAAGTCTTTCTTGACTGCTCTTCCTGTAAAACCAGTTGGTTTCCATGAAACTCCGGAACAACATGAATAACTAATATTTTACATTATATCTAATATTTTCAAAAACTATTGATGTGAACGTTACAGACATCGTAACTTTTTGACTATTTTTTACAGAAATTGTCTTTTATTATCAGCATTTGAACCATTAAACAGGAGGATATAATGTCTTGGTGCAAACATGTGATTATGTTTTCACCATTTCATGTTTGCACAATAAAAAGGTAAATGTATGTGTGGAAATTTACTGCAGAATTTCAGAGCATATTTGCTTGTGAAAAATTTGCAGCCTATGAGCAATACCAGGTGGGTAGATGAGATTTAAGAAAAAAAAAAAAAATGTCAGACGTGTTTCAGAAAATTTCAGCACAGAAATTGACATGCGGAGCTGATTTTTTATATTTGCAGCATGATAAGTGTTTGCACAGCAGAATTTGCATGTTATTAATGTGGATTATGCAGCAGATTTGCTGCAAAATCTGGAATGGTATTTGTGAGGATCCAATTTTTACAACGATAATTAGTGCAGTTCTACCACTAAGATCTCTTTGCCTCCTAGCACTGATTTTGTGTAAAGGTACCTTCACACTGAGCAACTTTACAACGAGAACGACAACGATCCGTGACGTTGCAGCGTCCTGGATAGCGATCTCTTTGTGTTTGATACGCAGCAGCGATCTGGATCCCGCTGTGCCATCGCTGGTCGGAGCTAGAAGTCCAGAATGTTATTTCGTCGCCAGGTCGGCGTGTATCGTCATGTTTGACATCAAAAGCAACGACGCCAGCAACGAGCATAGGGGGCGTCGCAGCGTCTCCTTCTAGCCAGTCGGTACACTCCGGCTGTTTGACATGGAGCCAACAACCAGCGAGAACGATAAGTGAGTCACCGTTACGTCACTGGATCGCTCCTGCATCGTTCTGGAGTTGCTGTGTTTGACGTCTCTACAGCGACCTAAACAGTGACGCTCCAGCGATCTAGTTTAGGTCGGCTCGTTGTCTATATCGCTGCAGCGTCGCTGAGTGTGACGGTACCTTAACATTATGGCATGGGTAGCAAGCCAGCACCACATCATAGCTGCTGATTGGACATTGGGAACTAAAGAAGATCTTTCGCCAAATGTTTTATGTGGACCTGGACACACCATGTAATTTCAGCTGCAGAGCAAGAATAAACCTTTTTTTTGTTTTTTTAATTTTGCCTCTCTGTTGTGGAGATATAAGAAAGTCAAATATTTGGCGCCTAATGAGTTGACACCCACTTGGACTTAACTTTAGTTATCAGATACTTTTTGTGTATTTCTGCCTCCTCTATGACATTGACCAATCATAAGCAGGCAGCAACATAGTGCAGAAGGACCTGTGATGATGTCATCAGGGTGACATGACGTGAGTTCACATGTCCTGCCAGCCGGAGCGTGAAACTTACATATAGATTGCACAGCACAAAAGCTCCAGAAATATTAAATGGAGTTAATAGCTCCACACTTCAGTGCAATATCTTCAGGGCATACTTAGGCTGCACACTCCTGTTGGCAGGACCTGTGGACTCAAGTCATATGACCATGATGACATCATGCATCCTTTAGCACTTATATGTTGCTGCCTGCTTATGATTGGTCAGCATCATACAGGAGGTATAACTGTAGGCCCCCAGTGAAAAATATCTAATAACACCCACATGAGCGTAATTTTAGTTAGCTCATTAAGTGCCAAATATTTGGCTGCTAATCACTTCCCAAAAGAAACAAAATAATAATGATAATAATAAAAAATAAAAAAAGGGAGTGGGGGTATTTGCGCTCTGAAGAAACTTACATTGTGTGTCCATGTCCACATGGAAAACTTGGTGGAAGGACCACACCGAAAAAATAGTGAAATTATATGCTACTGCAACGCAACAATTTTATTAATCCCGAGTGTTTAATTAATAAAAGACATGAAAATATATATATTAGAAAGTTATTTTCAGCTTTACAAATGAGACTAAATAGATATGATTTTATCATAACGTCACCCGTCGGTATTGCAATGTGGCTATAGGATGCATCATCACACAGCAATGTGTGCCAGATAAGCCAAAGGAACAGTGAGAAGGTGCCCTAAAGGTTTGTTGTTAAAAAACAGAAAAAAAAACCAAATTTGTTTCACTCAACCTTCCCAGGTCCAGCGCTGAGTCTCTGCCACTGCTCCTGAGGTCTGCTGTTGTACAGTGCTAATATCACGTCGACAGCACTGCAGCCAATCAGTGGGATCAGCCCATGTAGATGCAAAAGGACACAACTTTTCTGAAAACTGAAAACCCCTTTAATGGCATCTCTCACAATCCAGGAAGGCACAATGTTATCTTACCAGTCCATGATATTTGTGGATAATGCTGCAGTGAATCCAAGCACATTAAAACTGACTTCGGTTGCAGTACAAAGGGCGAGCCCTGCCATGACCGGTAAGAGGGACAGATTCACCATCATTCCTGTAGAGACCAAAGGAATCAGGAATTACGAGAAGTCAGAAGCGACACCCGACCCATACAATAAGGAACATATACTGTACCTACACTACAGCCCAAGCTGTGGTGTATAGGGACTGGGGGGACTGCTACGGCTACCAAAAAAGTGTAAAAGGCCTAATGTTAACTACTACGCGGCAGAAGGGCACTGCTGTAACCAAGGGCTCTATTGTGACTACTATGGGGAACACATGACCTCATATGAACCAGCAAGCAAAGGGAAAACCATTGCTTTGACCCATAAGGCTTCGTGCATACTGAGTTCTTTAAGAGACTTTTGGAACAAGTCAGCACTTTAAAAGAAAAAAAAAAACACGCTTGAAGGACTCTTAAGATTTATTTCTATTGTAAAACATCTTCCTGTTCAGTCTTTTAATTGTTTTTCATTAAAAAAAAATAAGAAAGTGACCGATCAATTTTTATTGGCGGTTATCGCAATAGAAGCTTAAAGGGCCACTGTCACCCCCCCCTCCAGCCGTTATAAACTAAAAGAGCCACCTTGTGCAGCAGTAATGCTGCAGTCTAACAAGGTGGCTCTTTTAGTTTTAGGTTCAAGCATACCCCAAATGAAACGTTTTTATACTTAGCCACAATTCCTGTCTCTAGCCACGTAGGCGGGTCCTCCCTCCCCAGCTTGGCCAGCTCCTCTGCCGTCACTCACATCTTCCTGCGCTTGTGAATTGTGGCTAAGTATAAAAACGTTTTATTTGGGGTATGCTTGAACCTAAAACTAAAAGAGCCACCTTGTTAGAATGCAGCATTACTGCTGCACAAGGTGGCTCTTTTAGTTTATAACGGCTGGAGGGGGGTGACAGTGGCCCTTTAAGGTGAGGCTACAAAAAGCCTAAAACAGGAGGAAATCTACACAAAAAAATATTTGCAGAAAATGTGTCAAAACAACAAAAAAACACTAAAAAATACAAAATAGATGGAGCTTTTTCTGAAGAACTTTCTGCTTGAACTGTCACTAAAACTCCATGTGCACAATGCCTAAGAAGAGGCTGATGGTAAAGCAGCGGATACTCACCGGTGTACTCTCCTAAAATCAGCCTGGACATTATGACTGTAAAGATGGGGGCTGAGCTTTTAACTGTTTCTGCAAACGAGACGGCTACATTCTTCAAGCTCACCAGCCCCAGGACCACAGTGGAGAACCTGGAATATAAGGAGCGATCATAGTTCAAAAAGCAGACAAATGAAAACTAGCATTATTTTGGACACACACATAATAAATAAATAAATAAATATATATATATATATATTACACACTGCATGTTATGAGGCTTATTTCTCTGTGGGTCTCGGTACAGTAAATCAGACTTTTTTCACTGCTTTGATAAGAGAGAGTAGGAATCTTATTAGATGAAAGAGTGCTAACAGTTGTTACACAATTAATAAAAGATTTTATTGTCCAAACGAGATTTTTTGGGGGGTAGGTGCACGGAGGTACACACCACTTGTAAAATGCACCTCTTAATAAATCAGGAGCTTATTACTCCAAAACAATGCAAGTTTTAATAAATCAGGACCTATGTTTTCTCAGAAACACCAACCTGGCTGCAATCACTTATTCTTTAGTTTGTGCTACCTGTGATTTGGGCAGCATGAATTGATTAGTAGGTGCCTTTAAAGACACTAAAAAAATAATAATAATAATTCCATGTGAAAACTGATATGGAGGTGTGCATCTGTCAATTCTTCCTGCAAATGTCACTTTTTGCAATGTTTAGGGTGAAATCCAAAGCAAAGCCGCCACAAGATATCCAAGTAACACATGCAGTATTTTTCTTGTGGAATAGAATTACAATTTTCAAAATATTTTTTTCCTTCCCTGTGTGGACAAATTCTAAAGATAAAACAAAAATAAAGGGCGCTGCACAACAAATATATTAAATAGACCTGCTGCAGCAAATATTAAGACCTAACTACCAAATAGGCCAATATCAGGCAAAAAAGCCAAAATAAATCTTCTATATGTGAAAATACTTGCGCTGCAGGTACATTAAGAATTCCCCTTAGAGTTACAAATAATAACAATAATGATCCAGGATAGCGCAGAAAGAATTTTGTACCGGAGAGTACCTAATAGTATTCCTTTCACACACTTTTACCTTGCTCTAGTGTGGTGGTTACAAATTTCCATAAAGCCTTGTCGAAGGTCCTTGACGTCTTCAGATTGCCATGTTGATATCTCCAGACTTTGCTTGAATAGATCCGCAAACCTTCCAAGATGTAGATAATGAGGTGTAAACCTGTCCCGGCCGGTGACAGGCACCTCTATTCTGTTGTGAATAGTTACCCGCTCACTGACCAGTGATGCGCGCTTCCAATAGCAGCTTGCCGGCGAGGTGCAGTGAAGCTGCAGGACCTCGCGTGACGTCACAAACACGTGATGCCTCACGTGATCGGCTAGAGGGTGAATACGGACTGCACCATAGACCAAAATTCATCCGACGCGTTTCGGAGTCAACAGACTCCTTCCTCAGACCTTCGACAAGGCTTTATGGAAATTTGTAACCACCACACTAGAGCAAGGTAAAAGTGTGTGAAAGGAATACTATTAGGTACTCTCCGGTACAAAATTCTTTCTGCGCTATCCTGGATCATTATTGTTATTATTTGTAACTCTAAGGGGAATTCTTAATGTACCTGCAGCGCAAGTATTTTCACATATAGAAAATTCTAAAGATAATAAATAAAAAAAACTATAGTGAAATGGTCCATCCTTGTGACAGATTCCCATCAAAGCATATTCTGACATGAGAAGATAACTTTGGTGGAGTCGGTCTTGTAGAGAGTTGGATGCTCCCAGTCCCTGTGGGTTTTTCACAATATCTTCACGTGGATATTTACCGCATAATCCCCACAAACAGCATTATCATGAGGAAGTTTGAGGGGTAACTGAGACGAGTCTTATGTTGATATAAGCAGCAGGGAATGAACATCTTGATGCAGCCGATGAACGTCGTTGTCAACATTTGGATGGCACCTGCAGAAAAGAAAAAAAAACAGAACAGACGTGAATATCATGAAAAATTAGTGTGTAAGTAGAAGATGTTGTCAATATTGAACAACCCTTTTCTTTTTTGTTGCCCATGAAGGTAAGAAGGGAGTCTACAATACATCAGCAAAATATTGAGGTACGGCAAAGAGCGGATGTCTAGTGTCACTAAAGGGGCTGTGCACTTGTGAATGGGCCCAGAGAGAGCAGAGAATGGTTTGGGGTAAAGTTTGGTGTCCATACCGAACACTGACTGTTCGGGCAAGGAGTTCACCAGAAAGTGTTTCATATTGCTCAGGTTCAGCACTCCAAACATTGGATGTTTCCCACGCCGTCATCTGCATGACAGCGTGAGAAACACTGGCGGCTCCGATTGGCAGCAAGATTATTACCGCAGGTCAGAGAGCAGCGTGAGCCAGCAGCTGTGACCGGAGGTAAAAAATTTACCTCCGGTCACAGGCAGTGGCTGATGGGAGTACTACTCACATCAGCCTACGCCTGCTGTCACTAATAACAGGGAGAGCAGGCGCCACTGATGGGAGTATTCATCAGCTGCCACATGCGCAATAATTAATTAAATTTAAAAAATAAAACGCGGTGGGTTCCCCTGTATTTTTGATAAACCGCCAGGCAAAACTGACAGCTGCAGGTTGAAACCCTCAGCTGTCAGTTTTATCATGGCTGGTTATCAAGAATAGAGGGGTCTCCACACCATGTACAAAGAAAAAATGTAAATAAAAATAAAAAAAAAATGGCATGGTGTCCCCCCCCATTTTTGACAGCTAGCCAAGCTAAAGCAGACAGCTGGGGGCTGGCATTCCCAGGCTGATAAAGGGCCATGGATATTGCCCCCCAGCCTAAAAATAGCAGTCCGCAGCCACCCAAGAAATCAATTAGACTTAAATGTTTAACCTCCGCTCACAGCCGCTGGCTCATGCGGTCATCTGACAACGTGGTTACCACAGCTCTCTGACCAGCCGTAATGATCTTACTGTCAGAGGCAGCGTGGCAAACAAAGGATGTTCGGGCTCCCCCATCCATTAGAATCGGGTCTGGGTCTTGGTACCCGAAACATATGAATTTTTGTGTACTCACCGTAAAATCCTTTTCTCCGAGCCATTCATTGGGGGACACAGGACCGTGGGTGTATGCTGCTGCTGCCACTAGGAGGCTGAAACTATGTAAATACAAAAAGGGTTAGCTCCTCCTCTGCAGTATACACCACCCACTGGCTCCGGATAATACCAGCTCAGTAACAAAGCAGTAGGAGATTAACAAAAATTAACCGTAGGTACAACATATCATAGACTAAAAACACTCACCATAGGCAACAGGCCAAAAAAAGGGTGGGTGCTGTGTCCCCCAATGAGTGGCTCGGAGAAAAGGATTTTACGGTGAGTACACAAAAATCCCTATTTCTCCATCGCCACATTGGGGGACACAGGACCGTGGGACGTCCAAAAGCAGTCCCTGGGTGGGAAATAACAACATAACAGTGTAAACTCATGGCACCTGCTGTCTAAAGGTGCGCTACCGCTGCCTGCAGAATACGTCTACCCAAGCTTGCATCTGCAGATGCCTGAGTATGGACATTGTAATGCTTTGAGAAAGTGTGCAGGCTAGACCAGGTCGCAGCTTTGCAAACTTTCTCTGCAGACGCTTGATTCCGAATGGCCCAGGAAGCACCCATCAACCGAGTGGAGTGTGCCCTGAGACCCGCTGGGATAGGCTTGCCTCTGACGCGATAAGCCTCTTGAATAGTTGACCGAATCCACCTGGCGATTGTCGACTTAGAAGCGGCCAGGCCCTTCCGGTGTCCTGCCGGGAACACGAACAGAGCTTCCGTCTGCCGAAAAGGTGCAGTCCTAATCACATACTTCCTGAGAGCCCTGACAAGATCCAGGGAGTGAAGGACCTTCTCCACGAGGTGCGTCGGAGCAGGACAAAACGACGGAAGTATGATATTCTCGTTAAGGTGGTAGGAAGATACCACTTTGGGAAGGAAAGTAGGGGACGGTCTGAGAACCACTTTGTCTCGGTGGAATGTAAGGAACGGTGTTTGGCAGGAATGGGCAGCCAACTCGGACACGTCTGATCGAAGTAATAGCGACAAGAAAAACCACCTTCCAAGAAAGAAGAGATAGAGAGATGTCCTGCAACGGTTCAAAGGGAGATTCCTGCACGATACCTAGGACCAGATTGAGGTCCCAAGCCTCTAAAGGTGCTCTATAGGGAGGCACCACGTGGAAGACTCCCTGAAAGAACGTTCTGACCTGGGGTTTGGAAGCAATTTTTAGTTGAAAAAGGACTGACAAGGCTGAGACCTGCCCTTTAAGGGAACTCGGCAAAAGCTCCAAGTCCAGACCGGATTGGAGAAAATCCAGGATGGTAGGGATGTTGAAAACCAAAAGAGGGCGACTGCACAATTCAAACAAAGTCTTCCAGGTCCGATGATAGATGCGCGATGACACCGGCTTTCGGGCATTGATCAAAGTGGAAACTACTTTGCGGGAGAAACCTGCTTGAGTCAGAACCCAGGATTCAACGGCCAAGCCATCAAACACAGGGCCTCTGAGTTCTGGTGGTAGATCGGACCCTGGGAAAGTAGATCCGGACGATCTGGTAGACGCCAAGGAACGTCTGCGATGAGTTGGACCAGCTCTGCATACCACGCCCGGCGAGGCCAATCCGGAGCGATGAGAATCACCGACACACCCTCCGCCCTGATCTTCCTGATGACTCTGGGAAGCAGGGGCATTGGAGGAAACAGATAAGGAAGGCGAAACTGACTCCAAGGAAGGACCAGTGCGTCGACCTCGATTGCTCTCGGGTCCCGAGACCGGGCTAAAAACTGAGGTACCTTGGCATTGAACCAGGAAGCCATCAAGTCTACGTCCGGAGTACCCCAACGAAGGCAGATTTGTTGGAATATGTCCTGATGGAGAGACCACTCTCCTGAGGCAAGACCTTGCCGGCTGAGGAACTCCACGGCCCAATTTTCCACTCCTGGAATGTGAACGGCCGATATGACCAAGTGGTTGTTTTCGGCCCAGCGAAGGATGTGCTCTACCTTGCGCATTGCAGCTCTGCTGCGGGTGCCCCCATGATGATTTATATAGGCCACAGCCGTGGCATTGTCCGACTGGATACGGATGGGGCGGCCTGCTAGGAGATGATGGAAAAGCTTTAGGGACAGACAAATTGCACGTATCTCCAGGATATTGATTGGAAGGTGAGACTCGTAATGAGTCCAGGTTCCCTGCGCAGTGTGATGGCGAAAGACTGCTACTCAGCCAAGGAGGCTGGCATCGGTACTAACTACCAGCCAATGGACTGGGAGGAAGGACCTCCCTTGGAGAAGAGAGGTTCGGAGCATCCACCATTGGAGTGCCTGCTTGACCCGAGGAGAGAGAGAGGACACAGTCGGTCGAGGGAAAATGGACTCCCGTCCCATGCGTCCAGCAGAGCATGCTGGAGGGGACGGAGGTGTAGTTGCGCAAATGGAATTGCCTCCATTGCGGCCACCATCTTCCCGAGAATCCTCATGCCGAAACGGATGGAACAGGGAGGCGGCTGGAGAAGTTTCCAGACCCCCTGTTGAAGAGCCAGGACCTTGTCCCGAGGAATAAGCACCAACCCTCGGGAGGTTTCCAGGGTCATGCCCAGGAAGGAGATCCGTTGAGCTGGAACTGGAGATTACATTTTTAAGTTGATCAACCAGCCCAGCCGAGAAAGACTATCCAAGGAAATGCGTACGCACTCCTTGCAGGCTTGGAAAGATGGGCCTTTGACCAGTAAGTCATGTAGGTAGGGAAGCATAACTAGATCCCAAGAATGTAGAATGGCCATGACCGCCGCCGTGACCTTTGTGAAGACTCTGGGGGCGGTGGCGAGGCCGAAAGGCAAGGCCATGAAATGAAAATGTTCCCCTCTGACGGCAAAGCGAAGAAACCTTTGGTGAGATGGGAAGATTGGGATGTGGAGGTACGCATCCCGGATGTAGATGGAGGCTAAGAATTTACCTTGTTGCATTGAGGCGATGACGGAATGGAGGGACTCCATCCTGAAATGTCGGTCTTTGACAAATCTGTTCAAGAGCTTTAGGTCCAGGATGGGCCTGACCATTCCATCCTTCTTGGGGACCATGAACAGATTTGAATAAAAACAGCGGAACCTTTCGTCCTCTGAGACAGGGACAATGACCCCGTCTCAGCGGAGCAACTTGATGGCCTGGGAAAAAGCCCGAGCACGCGTTCCCGCTTCGGGAGGGCGGGAAGCGAAAAACAGGGTTGGAGGGGGGGGAGGAAAAATAGATTTTGTAACCGGAGGACACCAGATCCCTGACCCACTCGTCGTGAATGACTGCGAGCCAGGTATGACGAAACAAGAGAAGGTGTCCGTCTACTTTGCTGGTGTCGTCCGGACAAGGTTGAGAGTCATTTAGAAGATGGTTGGGGTCTGCATCCCCTGGACCTAGACTGCGTGGTGCGGCCCCACCAGGAATGGTTGGGCCTGTATGAGGCCTGTGGGCTTTTGTCTTTGCCGGCACGGCGCCCCGAACCAGGGGAACTGGCCGAGGAGTGCCATATGTAATTTCCACGAAAGGACTGAAAACGAGCCTGCGGCTGTGGACGGAACGGTGGTCTGAATCTCTGCTGGGAAAAGGAAGTACTTTTCCCTCCTGTAGCGTCTGAAATCAGCTTGTCCAGCTTTTCACCAAATAAGCGGCCACTGAGATATGGAAGGGACGCGAGGGACTTTTTAGATGCGGAGTCCGCTCGACAGTTTCTCAAGCATAGTGCTTTCCTAATCGCAACAGCGTTTGAAGCCATAAGTGCAGAGCAGTTTGCCGCGTCCAGGGAAGCGTTTACTAAGTAATCGCCAGCCAATGAAATTTGATTTGCTAGCTCCGCTATGTCAGAGGGAAGATCACTGTTCTGTAAGGTCTTATGCAGAGAGTCTGCCCAAAAAGTCACGGCTTTGGCTACCCAGGTAGCAGCGAAGGAGGGAAAGAGTGCCGAGCTAGAAGCCTCAAACGCTGAACGGGCGAGACTGTCAACTAGGCGATCTGTGGGATCTTTGATAGAAGATCTGTCCGGCACGGATAGGAGAGTTTTAGAGGACAAACGTGAAACAGGAGGATCCACATTCTGTCCATTGTTTGCAGAGATCAGAAGAAAAAGGATATTTGGACTCCAGAGATCTCTGGCCTGCAAAGCGTTTGTCCGGACGCTCCCTATGTCGCTGGACTATGTCCTGGAACTCCGGGTGATTGGCAAACACCCTATGAGGACGCTTGGTCCTTTTGAAGGACACCAAATTATCCATATAGGAGGTCGCAGGCTCCTCATCAACCTGAAGGGACTGGTTGACTGCCTCAATGAGACTATCTATAGTAGTCTGATAACCTGGCGACTCCAGATCAAGAGGCCCATCAGAGGTGCCTGGGGAGCGAGAGCGGGAAGCAGAGCTAACGGACGCCGAGGCACCAGAGGGCCTGGGGGACGAGCTATGGATGCGCTTCCTAGATGGTCGCTTGTGCCTAGAATGAGAGCGGCCCCTGCAGGCTGAAGAATCCGCAGCCATAGGGGAAATTTCCTGAATAGGCGGATTAGTGGTCCTGCTCCTGGATGGATCCTGGAGGGACTCGATAGCTTTAGTCAAAGAAGCCACAGATTGCAAAAGTGACAAAGCCCACTCAGGGGGACTGGTCACCACGGGCTCGTTTGCGGCGGGGGGCTCCTGAGCGCATTTAGGGTCACAAGCATTACAGAGCGGAGCAGTATGCCCGCTTGGTAGCGCAGCCTGACAGGACGTGCAAGAAGTGAAGAGCACCGTATACGTTTTTGCAGATTTTTTGGAGGGTTTAGGCAGAGACATGTTGTACCTGCTAACCTTCGTACAGGGCTGATGTGGGGCACTTATGTGCAGCTAAAATAGCAGAGCACTCTGTGTGCAGGAGGAGGAGGGCCTGTGTTAGCGTGCAGAGCACCTACCCAGGTCCTGTCGCAGCGCTGTGCTGACCGGGAGAAGAGGAGTTCAGCCGGCGTCCAGAAGCTCCTTGCATCAAAGATGGCTGCCGAGATTATGTGGAGCGCTCCTCGAAGTGTGCGAGAACCGCTGAACCGGTAGGCAGGGCCTCGAGCGTGACGCGCGCTGTGGGCATAGCAGCGGCCTAGCTGGGGCTGAAGACGGGGACTAAATTAGCAGTGCCCGGCCGCAAGATGTGGCCAAGCCCGCGGTGCGCTCAGGAGCCCCACTCCCACCCCTGCAAGACTGACCGCTGATGGTCCTCTTCAGGCGAAGTATGAGGGGAGGTGCAGTAACCCTCTATCCACCACCCTCTTGATGAGGAGGTGGAGAGGGACTAAGGAGCTCCATGCAGCACAGCTGTTCTTCAGTGGTGGAGCAGAGGGAGGGCAGCCGGACTGTGCATATGAAAGGTGGCCTCTGTGTATCCTAAGGGTTCGCTCCCCTAGGATTTCACAGGGCAAGGTCTCGGCCGTAAATCCCACGTCGCAGGAGAGGATACGGGGAGGTGAAACTCGCTGTGCTCGCCTGTTGATGTTTTGGGGGAGATCGGCCCCCTTAAAAGGGTCCGTCGCCCCATCATCATTTTGCACAAAAAGGTAAAAATAAACATACAAATAAAGTCTGAAAAAAACAGACACAGTGTGCCTCCTACGAACACTAAGCAAGAACTGGTATTATCCGGAGCCAGTGGGCGGTGTATACTGCAGAGGAGGAGCTAACCCTTTTTGTATTTACTTAGTGTCAGCCTCCTAGTGGCAGCGGCAGCATACACCCACGGTCCCGTGTCCCCCAATGTGGCGATGGAGAAAAACTTTTCTTTACCTGTTCTCCCGAATCCGAACATCCAGGGGTTCACCCACCACTAGCCCAGAATTCATCATAAAAATAAATAAATAAATACAAAATATATACTTTCCTCCTAGTTTGGCACCGCTCCTCCACTCATGACAAGCAGCGCTAACGTCATTGTCCCTGCCTTCTGTCGAATTGAACATGAAGAGGATGTCCGGGTTGCAGCGGATCTCTCACTTCCTCTTCATGCTCAGTTCGACAGTAGTCGGGAACAGTGACCCAAGCACTGATTGGACACTGGTGTCACTTGTCACAACAACAGCACGGGAACCCAGGGGTGAACGAGTGCCGACACCGCGGGAATATCGTAGAAAAGAAAATAACTCCACGACACTGCGGGAATGGCGCCAGAACGGGAAGCAAGTATAAGCTTTAATATTTTATCGCTCCCAAGTGAGGAGTATGACAAAAAGTTGTCCAAGTGGTGGACAACTTCTTTAAGTAAAGACCCCCTCAATTCTTGAGACAATAAATCCGGTCTTACACATTACATGGCTGTCGGCCAAAAGATCATGCCGTTGACAGCCATCTTTGCCGACTCTCCCATATACAGGAGTGATCGTTCGACCAAACGCTCCTGTGTTCTCTATGAGAAAGCCGCCAGCTGTCATGTCAGCCGGCGGCTTATCTCAGGGAGAACAATGTGATCGGTAGCCTGAGATCGGCCATGTCTGATCGACATCATTCCAGGCCATCATTTGGCCGATCCCACCATATAAATGTAATCGTCAGCTGAACCAGGCTAGATCAGCGGGGTCAGAAGACATAAGACTAATGTATATGACCAGCTCACGTAATACCCTGTTGTCTGGTCATGACAGCAGTAAACTAACTACCACCAGAACTGTTCAATAACAAGGGGCTGTTAAAGTGAGGAACCCGATATAAAAAAAAAATAATTACACAATTACACCGCAAAACGGCTACAGTGGCTTGCAAAAGTATTCACCTCTTTGCATTTTTCATATTTCGCTACAGCACAACCTGGAATTTCACAGTTTTTTTTTGAGGGTTGGATCAGTTCATGTAAAGAACATGCCTTCAACTGTGAACATTTGGGTTTCTGTTTATTGTGAAGCAAACAACAAATAGCACAAACTACGGTAACTGAAAACTTCAGTGTGCATAACTAGTCACCCCCATAAAGTCAGTATTTTGGAGAGCCTATTTTTATGGCAATTACAAAAAGTCCCTTTGGATAAGTCTCTATGAGCTTTCTACATCTCACCACTGGGATTTTTGCCCATTCCTAAATGCAAAACCGCTCCAGCTCTTTCAAATTTCTTCTTGTGAACAGCAATTTTCAAGTCTGAACACAGATTCTCAATTGGATTAAGGTCTGGGCATTGACTAGTTCACTCCAAAACATTTACACATTTCCCCTGAAAAGTTCTCCAGTGTTGCTTTAGCAGTATGCTTTGAAACATTGTTTTGTTTAAAGGCGAACCTCCGTCCCAGTCTCAAATCAATGACAGACCGATACAGGTGTTGCTCAAGAATATCCCTGTATTTCACACCTTCAATCTTCCTCTTAATTTGGACCATTTTCCCTGTCCTTAATGCCCACAGCATGAAGCGGTAACCACCATTTTTCACTCTGGGGATTGTGTTTTTAGGGTAATGAGCTGTGTTGGTTTGGCACCAGACACAGGCGTTTACCTTGGTGGTCAAAACGTTCAATTTTGGGGTAATCTGACCATAGCACCTTCCTCCATACATTTGGGGAGTCTCCCACATGCAAAGTCAAAACGAGCCTTACAATTTTTGTGTGCAAATAAAGTCTTTTTTTCTGCCCACTCTTCCATAAAGGCCACCTCTATGGAGTGTACAGCTTATTGTATAAACAGATACTCCAGTCTCTGTTTGGGAACTCTGCAGCTCCTTCAGGGTTAGCTTTGGTCTCTGTGCTGTCTCTGATTAATGCCCTCCTTACCCGGGATGAGAGTTTTGGTGGACGGCCCTCTCCTGGCAGGTTTGTTGTGGTACCATGTTCTTTCTATTTGATAATAATGTACCGTATGTAATGTTTGATGGTGCTCCGGGGGATCATCAGAGATTGGAATATTATTTTATAACCCAACCCTGACTTGTACTTCTCAACAACTTTGCCCCTGACTTGTTTGGAGATCTCCTTGGTCTTCATGGTGTTGTTTGGAGATCTCCTTGGTCTTCATGGTGTTGTTTGGAGATCTCCTTGGTCTTCATGGTGTTGTTTGGAGATCTCCTTGGTCTTCATGGTGTTGTTTGGAGATCTCCTTGGTCCTCATGGTGTTGTTTGGAGATCTCCTTGGTCTTCATGGTGTTGTTTGGAGATCTCCTTGGTCTTCATGGTGTTGTTTGGAGATCTCCTTGATCTTCATGGTGTTTGGTTAGTGGAGCCTCTTGTTAATGGTGCTGCAGCCTCTGTGGCCTTTCAGAAAAGGTAAAAAGTGGATACACTGGCCGATATGTGACACTTAGATTGCACACAGGGAGACGTCCTATCACTAAGCATGGGACTTATGAAGGTAATTGTTTACACTGGAAATTGTTAGATGTTTCATCGCCAAAGGTGTGAATACATATGCCAATTTTTATTCCATAAAAGTAATTCATGCCTACATTTTTCTCACTTCACCAAATAAGACTATTTAGCGCTGATGCATCACACACAAATCAGGTTACAAGAATATTTAAACACAGGTCGCTATGTAACAAAGTAGGTAAAAATCCAAGGAGGGTGAATAGTTTTGCAAGCAACTGTAAATAATGCTCACCCAGAAGGGTATTTGATTATTGGAATCAATGAACACCCAAAGCTGCAGTCATCACCAAACGGGAAAAAAAACACAGTACCACCTAAGTACCACCTAAAAGAAAAGATCTGCATATGTTTTCCTTGGCAAGAATTATTGTTTTAGTAGCACACAGTCTTCCAGATACAGGTAAACAACCCGAGGGGGCATCTTTCCGGTTAGTCTGGTTCTCCTTGGCTATTGCACTCACTTCCTGAGTATACAGGAACACAGCAGGGCAGCAGAACACAGGGACGGTAATGTAATCTCACAAGGTGGAAATTACCGAGCAAAGCAACGGTGGCATCAGTATCTTACACCTACACCTCATCCAAAAACTCGGACATCCTTGTGTGGCGGCCATCCAATAATGCACAACAGGATCATCCAGGTCAGCATTGTGCATGCCAGTCCCAATGAACAGGCTCGCTGGAGTACAATGCGTGTACAAGGCAAGGCAACACTAAATGGATTAGGCACGTTTCTTAACTGGCATACGCCCTCGCCAGATATGTCCTCCTGTGAGGGACTGGAGAACATTATTAGTGTAAATTGCATTAAATTAGACGGCCTGACCTAGTCACATCCAAGACAGGCCTCAAAAAGCAGAATGTGGTAACATTTTTAAGCAATTTACAAAATTGAACAAAAAATTTGCAACAAATGAATGTGTTTTACCCCAGAAAACTACCATGAATGTTCATCCCCTGGGGCCTTTGTTTACAAGGCTAGGTGGTGTGGCCAATGGTGACGGGACTTTTTGACTGGTCTTCAGATTATTGACAGTAGCAGATGGGTCAGTCCTCCGATGGTGACCCATCTGTAACCAGCTCTCTGGTCAGGGCCACAATATGCAGGGTGTCCAAAACTCGATTGTCCCTGCCCCTGAAAAACTAGATTAGGGTATAAAACGTCTCCAATTACAAGTAGATGTCAAGGGAGAGAGCGGATACCATGCCTAATCCTTCATGGTAGGTGACGCACCATAGCACCCCCTTTTTCTACTGATGGCACGTGCACTCTCAGTTACGTGCATGTGTACAGGAGTAATAGTGGTAGGCCGAATGATCGTTCAGCTGACTTCTACTTGAAGGGTACAGACACCTTAATACTAGGTTCCAGATTGTCCAAAATATTAGACCACAGGACATCTAGCACCAAAACGGATCAGCTGGTTTCCCGACATGCTGAGTGCACATCTCCGAACCCTGTGTAGCGGTTGTTTTTGGGCTAAGCAGTCTCTTATAAGTCACTTTAGTAGGTGCTGAGCTACAATATCCGAAAACGGTCACTATATAGTGCAGGGGGCTGAGCAGTTCTGGCACATTGAGGACTTCCACCAACTGCAAAACCCCATAATGGATGTCAAATTCCTACCAATACAATATTGATGACCTATCTTAAAAACAGATCAGCAATATCCTTGTGGTGGACAACCTCCTTAAACTCAACTTTAATACCTGAAGCTGCTGGAAAGCCAGAGCCAGAATGCACAAAATAAATGAAAAACATCAAGTCAAATGGCTTTGCACATTGTGAAAATATGTCCGGAATTTGCATATGATATTCAAAGGAGTCTGACAGCACAAAATAACTTGTCAAACACTCGGTGTCCCCATGTCGTGGCCAAACAGATCAGTGCCCCTTCCCAACTCCTTGATTTCCTTGTTGGCCATTCTCTGGTTCCTGTAAAGCCAAAGCCGTCAATCAGGAATAAGAGGGTGGATCGCCCGAGCTTCCTTACAACACTATACTGACTGACTCCCCTTAAAGGGACACTGTCACCTGAATTTGGAGGGAACAATCTTTAGCCATAGGGGCGGGGTTTTCGGGTGTTTGATTCACCCTTTCCTTACCCGCTGGCTGCATGCTGGCTGCAATATGGGATTGGAGTTCATTCTCTGTCCTCCATAGTACACGCCTGCGCAAGGCAAGATTTCCTTGTGCAGGCATGTACTACGGAGGACAGAGAATGAACTTCAATCCCATATTGCAGCCAGCGGGTAAGGAAAGGGTGAATCAAACACCCGAAAACCCCGCCCCTATGGCTAAAGATTGTTCCCTCCAAATTCAGGTGACAGTGTCCCTTTAACCCGTTCACGACGGGGCCAATTTCCATTTTTTCCTCCCCTTCTTTCCGGAGCCAAAGTTCTTATTATTCTCTCCACATAGACATATCAGGGCTCGTTTTTTGCAGGACGAGTTTTTCTTTTGAAAGACTATATTTATTTTACCACATAGTGTACGAGAAAAATGGTGATAAAATTCCAAGTGTGCTGAAACTGCGAAAAAACACCAACAATTCTGACATTATTTGGGTACAATTTTTTACTTTTTGTATACTTTGCGGTAAAAATGACCATGCAATAGGATTCTCCTCATCAATACTATTATGGCAATAGCAATGACTATTGCCATTTTCTTGCCAAATGGAGTGTCCCTCGTAGTCTATTTAGCACAGATGGGGGTGTCCTGACTACGTTCACACTGCTATCATCCGTCAGTTATACATTTTCAGAAGGAACAACAGAGGTATGCCACATTTCAGAGATTTAAAAATATATTGTAGAATGAGTTTTTCCTTTATTCATATGTGAAACCAAATATTTTCAAAAAGAGAAAAGACGGACAGCTACAACTCTAGACACAGGACTGAGCAGCAATACTAGACAAAACCCATCGCATTGTTTGTAAAAGCAAATACATTTCTTTTTTAGGAATCTTTCTCTGAATTTATCTGCAACAATAAATCATGTGTGAACCTGAACAAGTTGGATGGCTCTAGGAGACAACTTTCATTTCTGTAGAGTGCTGAGGGGAAAAAGACCAAAACACTCAAAAAATTTTACACAGCGACTCACAGCAAATTTCTAGCTTTAGATTGCCAAAAAGTAAATGCAAAAAAGGCAAACCTACCGAGCATGCTTGGCTCTCCTTCCAGTAAGGTGAGAATGTATTTATTCAGGAAAAGTGTACAGAAGCTGAAGAAAAACCATAGTGAGAGGTAGATGAGCGCCCGGGAATTGCAGACTCCTAGGTCAGACTCGATGACCGTTGTCTCTGTGATGGTGATCTGCAATACGTGCTCTTCGGGAACGCTATCACTGCGGGTGATTATAATCTTCTCGGCCCGGTGAGGGAACAGAGGTCCATGGTGATACGGCACCTTCCCCTTCGCTTTATCCTGAGATACAACATTCTTACAGTCATCTGGTGCTTGGGAATTACCAGACGGCATCTTGGTGGTTATAGACAAGTCCAAAGGATCATCTGTCTGACCAGCAAAGGCCTCAGCGATGCAACTCCGCTCAATGCAATGTCAACCCAAAGGCTCCCATGGCTGATCTCCTTTTCTTTGCTGGTGGCCTCAGGAAATCCTACGGAGGTGGCAAAAACAAGATTACATGATATACATAAATAAATATATACGTACACGGCATATAATCCAAAATTATACATTAACAAGAGATATAAAAAAAAAAACTAGTTTATAGCATTGTATCAAAGCAGTAAAGGATAAGAATAGCAACCTTGACAATAAACTCCTAAATAGAAAGGTCATAGTATGGAACAATCTTTCCTCTTTAATCATGGATGAGCTAGACAGTAAGTTTACAGGGGAAAGGTCAGGCGTATGCCTCAAAAACCAGACAAAAATAGGTTGTCTGCTCAGAATATACTGATGACCTATCTGTAGGACATTCAAAACCGCCACTTATCAGCTGTTCTAAGCTGCGGAGGAAGGATGTAAACATACTGAATGGTGCTGCACTCAGTGTGTAGCTGCCGCTGTAGAGTACTGGAGAACAGCTGTTCTAACCTGCGGAGGATGGATGTAAACATACTGAATGGTGCTGCACTCAGTGTGTAGCTGCCGCTGTAGAGTACTGGAGAACAGCTGTTCTAACCTGCGGAGGATGGATGTAAACATACTGAATGGTGCTGTGCTCAGTGTGTACCTGCCGCTGTAGAGTACTGGAGAACAGCTCCTATTCTAGAGAACAGCTGTTCTAAGGTGCGAAGGACGGATGTAAACATACTGAATGGTGCTGCACTCAGTGTGTAGCTGCCGCTGTAGAGTACTGGAGAACAGCTCCTATTCAAGAGAACAGCTGTTCTAAGCTGCGGAGGACGGATGTAAACATACTGAATGGTGCTGCGCTCAGTGTGTAGCTGCAGCTGTAGAGCACTGGAGAACAGCTCCTATTCTAGAGAACAGCTGTTCTAAGCTGCGGAGGAAGGATGTAAACATACTGAATGGTGCTGCACTCAGTGTGTAGCTGCCGCTGTAGAGTACTGGAGAACAGCTGTTCTAACCTGCGGAGGATGGATGTAAACATACTGAATGGTGCTGTGCTCAGTGCGTAGCCGCCGCTGTAGAGTACTGGAGAACAGCTGTTCTAACCTGCGGAGGAAGGATGTAAACATACTGAATGGTTCTGCACTCAGTGTGTAGCTGCCGCTGTAGAGTACTGGAGAACAGCTGTTCTAACCTGCGGAGGATGGATGTAAACATACTGAATGGTGCTGCACTCAGTGTGTAGCTGCCGCTGTAGAGTACTGGAGAACAGCTGTTCTAACCTGCGGAGGATGGATGTAAACATACTGAATGGTGTTGTGCTCAGTGTGTACCTGCCGCTGTAGAGTACTGGAGAACAGCTCCTATTCTAGAGAACAGCTGTTCTAAGCTGCGGAGGAAGGATGTAAACATACTGAATGGTGCTGCACTCAGTGTGTAGCTGCCGCTGTAGAGTACTGGAGAACAGCTGTTCTAACCTGCGGAGGATGGATGCAAACATACTGAATGGTGCTGTGCTCAGTGCGTAGCCGCCGCTGTAGAGTACTGGAGAACAGCTGTTCTAACCTGCGGAGGAAGGATGTAAACATACTGAATGGTGCTGCACTCAGTGTGTAGCTGCCGCTGTAGAGTACTGGAGAACAGCTGTTCTAACCTGCGGAGGATGGATGTAAACATACTGAATGGTGCTGCACTCAGTGTGTAGCTGCCGCTGTAGAGTACTGGAGAACAGCTGTTCTAACCTGCGGAGGATGGATGTAAACATACTGAATGGTGCTGCACTCAGTGTGTAGCTGCCGCTGTAGAGTACTGGAGAACAGCTCCTATTCAAGAGAACAGCTGTTCTAAGCTGCGGAGGACGGATGTAAACATACTGAATGGTGCTGCGCTCAGTGTGTAGCTGCAGCTGTAGAGCACTGGAGAACAGCTCCTATTCTAGAGAACAGCTGTTCTAAGCTGCGGAGGAAGGATGTAAACATACTGAATGGTGCTGCACTCAGTGTGTAGCTGCCGCTGTAGAGTACTGGAGAACAGCTGTTCTAACCTGCGGAGGATGGATGTAAACATACTGAATGGTGCTGCACTCAGTGCGTAGCTGCCGCTGTAGAGTACTGGAGAACAGCTGTTCTAACCTGCGGAGGATGGATGTAAACATACTGAATGGTGTTGTGCTCAGTGTGTACCTGCCGCTGTAGAGTACTGGAGAACAGCTCCTATTCTAGAGAACAGCTGTTCTAAGGTGCGAAGGACGGATGTAAACATACTGAATGGTGCTGCACTCAGTGTGTAGCTGCCACTGTAGAGTACTGGAGAACAGCTCCTATTCAAGAGAACAGCTGTTCTAAGCTGCGGAGGACGGATGTAAACATACCGAATATTGCTGCGCTCAGTGTGTAGCTGCAGCTGTAGAGCACTGGAGAACAGCTCCTATTCTAGAGAACAGCTGTTCTAAGCTGCGGAGGATGGAGGTAAACATACTGAATGGTGCTGCACTCAGTGTGTAGCTGCTGCTGTAGAGCACTGGAGAACAGCTCCTATTCAAGAGAACAGCTGTTCTAAGCTGCAGAGGACAGATGTAAACATACTGAATGGTGCTGCGCTCAGTGTGTAGCTGCTGCTGTAGAGCACTGGAGAACAGCTCCTATTCGAGAGAACAGCTGTTCTAAGCTGCCGAGGATGGATGTAAACATACTGAATGGTGCTGCACTCAGTGTGTAGCTGCCGCTGTAGAGTACTGGAGAACAGCTGTTCTAACCTGCGGAGGATGGATGTAAACATACTGAATGGTGCTGTGCTCAGTGTGTACCTGCCGCTGTAGAGTACTGGAGAACAGCTCCTATTCTAGAGAACAGCTGTTCTAAGGTGCGAAGGACGGATGTAAACATACTGAATGGTGCTGCACTCAGTGTGTAGCTGCCGCTGTAGAGTACTGGAGAACAGCTCCTATTCAAGAGAACAGCTGTTCTAAGCTGCGGAGGACGGATGTAAACATACTGAATGGTGCTGCGCTCAGTGTGTAGCTGCAGCTGTAGAGCACTGGAGAACAGCTCCTATTCTAGAGAACAGCTGTTCTAAGCTGCGGAGGAAGGATGTAAACATACTGAATGGTGCTGCACTCAGTGTGTAGCTGCCGCTGTAGAGTACTGGAGAACAGCTGTTCTAACCTGCGGAGGATGGATGTAAACATACTGAATGGTGCTGTGCTCAGTGCGTAGCCGCCGTTGTAGAGTACTAGAGAACAGCTGTTCTAACCTGCGGAGGAAGGATGTAAACATACTGAATGGTGCTGCACTCAGTGTGTAGCTGCCGCTGTAGAGTACTGGAGAACAGCTGTTCTAACCTGCGGAGGATGGATGTAAACATACTGAATGGTGCTGCACTCAGTGTGTAGCTGCCGCTGTAGAGTACTGGAGAACAGCTGTTCTAACCTGCGGAGGATGGATGTAAACATACTGAATGGTGCTGTGCTCAGTGTGTACCTGCCGCTGTAGAGTACTGGAGAACAGCTGTTCTAACCTGCGGAGGATGGATGTAAACATACTGAATGGTGCTGCACTCAGTGTGTAGCTGCTGCTGTAGAGCACTGGAGAACAGCTCCTATTCAAGAGAACAGCTGTTCTAAGCTGCAGAGGACAGATGTAAACATACTGAATGGTGCTGCGCTCAGTGTGTAGCTGCTGCTGTAGAGAACTGGAGAACAGCTGTTCTAACCTGCGAAGGACGGATGTAAACATACTGAATGGTGCTGCACTCAGTGTGTAGCTGCCGCTGTAGAGTACTGGAGAACAGCTCCTATTCAAGAGAACAGCTGTTCTAAGCTGCGGAGGACGAATGTAAACATACTGAATGGTGCTGCGCTCAGTGTGTAGCTGCAGCTGTAGAGCACTGGAGAACAGCTCCTATTCTAGAGAACAGCTGTTCTAAGCTGCGGAGGAAGGATGTAAACATACTGAATGGTGCTGCACTCAGTGTGTAGCTGCCGCTGTAGAGTACTGGAGAACAGCTGTTCTAACCTGCGGAGGATGGATGTAAACATACTGAATGGTGCTGCACTCAGTGTGTAGCTGCTGCTGTAGAGCACTGGAGAACAGCTCCTATTCAAGAGAACAGCTGTTCTAAGCTGCAGAGGACAGATGTAAACATACTGAATGGTGCTGCGCTCAGTGTGTAGCTGCTGCTGTAGAGAACTGGAGAACAGCTGTTCTAACCTGCGAAGGACGGATGTAAACATACTGAATGGTGCTGCACTCAGTGTGTAGCTGCCGCTGTAGAGTACTGGAGAACAGCTCCTATTCAAGAGAACAGCTGTTCTAAGCTGCGGAGGACGGATGTAAACATACTGAATGGTGCTGCGCTCAGTGTGTAGCTGCAGCTGTAGAGCACTGGAGAACAGCTCCTATTCTAGAGAACAGCTGTTCTAAGCTGCGGAGGAAGGATGTAAACATACTGAATGGTGCTGCACTCAGTGTGTAGCTGCCGCTGTAGAGTACTGGAGAACAGCTGTTCTAACCTGCGGAGGATGGATGTAAACATACTGAATGGTGCTGTGCTCAGTGCGTAGCCGCCGTTGTAGAGTACTAGAGAACAGCTGTTCTAACCTGCGGAGGAAGGATGTAAACATACCGAATATTGCTGCGCTCAGTGTGTAGCTGCAGCTGTAGAGCACTGGAGAACAGCTCCTATTCTAGAGAACAGCTGTTCTAAGCTGCGGAGGATGGAGGTAAACATACTGAATGGTGCTGCGCTCAGTGTGTAGCTGCTGCTGTAGAGCACTGGAGAACAGCTCCTATTCGAGAGAACAGCTGTTCTAAGCTGCCGAGGACGAATGTAAACATACTGAATGGTGCTGCACTCAGTGTGTAGCTGCCGCTGTAGAGTACTGGAGAACAGCTCCTATTCAAGAGAACAGCTGTTCTGCTGTACCCGGCAGCGCCCACTATACAATGAATGCAGCTCCATTAAGTACATTTACATCCGGACGCTGGAGCTAGGAGCAGCAGATTGGTAGAGGTGTCGGGTGTTGGATCGATACAGATCTGATATTGGTGACCTATCCAAAATATATAGGTCATCAACGCAAGGTGGACTGTCCTTTCCTCTATAGTCTCCCAAGTAAGAAATTAAATTGTAAATATCCTTTCACACCCTCATCCACATTTTTTTTTTAACTTTAAATATGTTTATTGTGCTTTAACAACATTGATATGAAAACAGAACATAACCCTTCTGACCAACCCTCACCAATGGCCAACCTCATTTACTGACCAGTAGACAAACCTGTACGGCCCAAGAGCACACAAAGCAAGTGGAAGGAAAATCACGAGTTTTTCCAAGACCTTTTTCCAAAACAGTTGTCATTAGCAGCAAACTGTGCATGAAAGGAAAAAGGAGTAAGAAAACTTGCCTTAAAAGAAGCTTCCTAAGGACAATGGCTGTGAGCTGCTGCTCGGCTTCATCTGTAGGCTGATCCGGACTTAAACGTGGCAGTCGAGCCCTGCCATACTGAATGGTGCTGCGCTCTGTGTGTAGCAGCTGCTGTAGAGTACTGGAGAACAGCTCCTATTCAAGAGAACAGCTGTTCTGCTGTACCCGGCAGTGCCCACTGTACAATGAATGCAGCTCCATTAAGTACATTTACATCCGGACGCCGGAGCTAGGAGTGGCAGATTGGTAGAGGTGCCAGGTGTTGGATCGCCACAGATCTAATATTGGTGACCTATCCAAAATATATAGGTCATCAACATACTGTTACCAGACAACCCTTTTATCGTAACTGCCCCATAAAAGCGTACGCTCAGCTGAGGGTGTATGGGACCGAGCACTTTTCCTCTCGTCTACACACCGCTTTTAGCCAATGTAAGTACTTTAACAATACAGTAAGAAATTTACTGCTGATATCAAATACTCTTGATTTTTTTCTGTCATTGAAGGAGTTCTCATTGTGTGTCTACCTCATTTTTAAAGTAGTCCAGCAAAATATTTTTTTCTTCCCGTCCCTGCACCCCCAACTGATTGTCACAATCTATACTTCTTACACATAGTGTATTTACATCCACACCTAAAGCCCATGTTTTGCTTCTTTTCAGCCTTCATCTTGATTCACAAATTTCACCCTCTGATAAAATCTACAAAACTCTGACGTTTCTGCACAGCATCCCATGGGCAGCTAGGGACAATGCCAGCCCGGCCCGCAAGGTGGACTGTCCTTTAAGGCCCCGTCACACATAGCGATTTACCAACGATCACGACCAGCGATACGACCTGGCCGTGATCGTTGGTAACTCGCTGTGTGGTCGCTGGGGAGCTGTCACACAGACAGCTCTCTCCAGCGACCAACGATCAGGGGAACGACTTCGGCATCGTTGAAACTGTCTTCAACGATGCCGAAGTCCCCCTGCAGCACCCGGGTAACCAGGGTAAACATCGGGTTACTAAGCGCAGGGCCGCGCTTAGTAACCCGATGTTTACCCTGGTTACCAGCGTAAATGTAAAAAAAAACAAACAGTACATACTCACCATCTGATGTCCGTCAGGTCCCTTGCCGTCCGCTTCCTGCTCTGACTGAGTGCCGCCGTACAGTGAGAGGCTGAGCAGAGCGCAGCGGTGACGTCACTGCTGTGCCGTGCTCTCACTGTACGGCGGCACTCAGTCAGAGCAGGAAGCAAGGGACCTGACGGACATCAGATGGTGAGTATGTACTGTTTGTTTTTTTTTACATTTACGCTGGTAACCAGGGTAAACATCGGGTTACTAAGCACGGCCCTGCGCTTAGTAACCCGATGTTTACCCTGGTTACCAGTGAAGACATCGCTGGATCGGTGTCACACACACCGATTCAGCGTTGTCAGCGGGACCTCAACGACCAAAAAAAGGTCCAGGCCATTCCGACACGACCAGCGATCTCGCAGCAGGGGCCTGATCGCTGGTACGTGTCACACATAGCGAGATCGCTACTGAGGTCGCTGTTGCGTCACAAAACTTGTGACTCAGCAGCGATCTCGCTAGCGATCTCGCTATGTGTGACGGGGCCTTTACTCTATAGTCTCCCAAGTAAGAAATTAAGTTGTAAATATCCTTTCACACCATCATCCACATTTTGTTTTCTCTTTAAATAGGTTTATTGTGCTTTAACAACATTGATATGAAAACAGAACATTCCAACTACGTTCAATAACAACAAAAAAGTTGATGGCGGTTATCATCCACATTATAAGTGAGAGGAGCTGTCTAATCATCATCATTAACTGTGATAGGAAATTCTGTCCCCCTGTTAAGAACTTTACTGGTACAGTCCATGCCATTGGTTTTTTTTTGTTGTTTTTTTTTAACATACAGGAAGTTCTGCTGATTGAAATACCGATCCCCTTCACAGAACAGAAAAAGGAATGTAATTGAGCGACCACATGAAAAAAACCATATCCGGGTGACAAAAACCTGATGAAGAGGTCTTGAATTGACCTTGAAGCGTGTTGACTTTGTAAACATGTTAAAAATAAAGTTTTCAAGGAACATATTCATTGGATATAACTATCAGCAGCACATCCAGTTACACTTCACCTGGATATGTTTTATTCTAAGTCCTTTGGACTGTGTCCTGCAGTAGCTGATATATGCATTCGGTACATGTTGCTTTGTTGCAACAACACCAGGTGATCAGCTCCATGATGGTTTCTGTATTGTTTTAACACTTAAAACCCTATTGTGCGATCTTCCGTTTCCCAGTTTTCACTACCACGTAAAAAAAAAAAAAGTAATATGAGCTACTTTATTTATTTTTTTACGTAACCCCAATCTACATACGGTAACTTACCGTAATTTAAAACAAATAAACAATGCAAAGATTATATGGAAAATTGCATCAGGCCTTTTATTATTGTTTCATTGCAGATGTAAAAAAAAAACAGATGTCAAGAACAGACATACAAAAAAGCACAAAGACAGAAAAAAATTAAAAATTTGTGCACAAAAACAGACAATTTTGCATATGCTTCTCTGGATCTGGCCTTCCACCGTATAAATAGGGCATTAGGGTGCTGCAGCTCGGTTTTTGCCGACCTCAGCCCATTCACTTGAATGGATGCTGTCCCCCAACAGGGGTTTCATCACCCAAACCCTCAGCAATCTGCAATTAACAAGGGACTCCAATCTTAAATGCAAAGTTTAAAAACATGACAAATTTCCCGAATAATTTAATGGATGTATAATGAGTGGCTTTAACCCTTCTGACCAACCCTCACCATTGGCCAACCTCATTTACTGACCAGTAGACAAACCTGTACGGCCCGAGAGCACACAAAGCAAGCGGAAGGAAAATCACAAGTTTTTCCAAGAACTTTTTCCAAAACAGTTGTCATTAGCAGCAAACCGTGCATGAAAGGAAAAAGGAGTAAAAAATCTTGCCTTAAAAGAAGCTTCCCAACGACAATAGATGTGAGCTGCTGCTGCTCGGCTTCATCTGTAGGCTGATCCGGACTTAAACGTGGCAGTCGAGCCCTGCCAAGACTGCAATGTATTCTGCAAAGTGCTAGCTGTGAGCGATGGATGAAGCATGACAGATCTCAGCCTCTCAATCTTCCCTGCAGGCGATCGAGCCCACACCTACTGTGTGGTCAGCTGCCTGCTGCTAATGTCTGCCCTGACATATGGAGAAGAACACCTTCCTTATGGCCACTACCCCCAAATTATCCATTTTAAAAAACTTCATTGTGTTATTAATTCATAAACCCAGCTTTCTGCTAAACCCACCTCCTGCCGTGCTCACCTGACGATAGACGGGTAGCCGAGACGCAACTTCCACACGACCGTGCACAGATCACAGCAATATTTACCTACAAGAAAAGCCAGACTGGTATGCCACGAGTGCCGAGATCACTCCCACAAAGGCTGCGACACATGAAACTCCCAGCTACACACACAATCACAGAGGAGACGGATAGTTCCTGCTACGGCTGGACGTAAACGTTTGATCAGAGTGTTAGAAGAAGAAACAAATGTCTCCATCTTCTCCATTGTGGAAATAGAGCTGCACTCAGATGTCATCCGAGTGCAGTCCGATGCTTTCCATGGACTCATTGACTTGCATCAGATCAAACTCAGGCATGCAGAGATTTTTTCCTCCGACTGCACCGGACAAGTGCGCAACCTCGGAGAACAACATTGATTCTTAATGCGATCAAATGTTTTGCCAGACTAAAAATATGGTCATGCGCACGAGCCCTTAAACTAGTGTTACACAACTGTATTTTCAGGACAGGTGGTGTCTGAGGGAAAAAAAAACAAAAAACTGGACAACGCTCAGCCGACTGTTATTCTTTGACTTTTTTCTTACGGCCTAAATCGTTGCATTAAAAAAAAAAAAAGAATAAATAAATCGCAGTATGCACTAGTTTTGTCTGCAGTAAAGAAAAAAAAGTATCCCACAGGGGTCATCCGACTTTTACAGAGGCTATGCAATTCTTTAATATAGGAAATTGGATGTGTTAATAACTGCTGATACGTAAATATGGATGTCTGTCATATGACAATACGGAAGAAAAAAGTTTGTTTTCTTTATTTGCTCGTGTGATCTTAGCCTTAGGATGAGGTTTTGAGAAGGAATTCTATCTTGAGTCCTAAAAGCCAGAGAAAAACTCACTGTTTACTAAAAATATATATACCGTATATACCTTGCGTGTGTAGTGAAGGTTACAGAATGCTAGACTTTAAAGAAATATCCAAAATAGCAATAAATGCCTGGAGGCTACAGGGCGGATTTACTAAAGCAGTGTTATAAATGGCACGGCATAAAATTATTCCCCTTTGGTAAGGCTGTAGGGAAATTTAAAGGGTTTGTCCAAAGACCAGATGTTTTTCTGTGACTCCTGTTACCTCCTTACTCAGAAAACATTAACATGTGACAATAATCTCGCTACGTGTCCTACTCCTGTACTTTTGTCCTCAATATCAACCATTCATCTTGTTTTCACCAAATAATGGGAATACAGTGGGGCAAAAAAGTATTTAGTCATTCAGCAATAGTGCAAGTTCCACCACTTAAAAAGATGAGAGGCGTCTGTAATTTACATCATAGGTAGACCTCAACTATGGGAGACAAACTGAGAAAAAAAAATCCAGAAAATCAGATTGTCTGTTTTTTTATCATTTTATTTGCATATTATGGTGGAAAATAAGTATTTGGTCAGAAACAAAATTTCATCTCAATACTTTGTAATATCTCCTTTGTTGGCAATGACAGAGGTCAAACGTTTTCTGTAAGTCTTCACAAGGTTGCCACACACTGTTGTTGGTATGTTGGCCCATTCCTCCATGCAGATCTCCTCTAGAGCAGTGATGTTTTTGGCTTTTCGCTTGGCAACATGGACTTTCAACTCCCTCCAAAGGTTTTCTATAGGGTTGAGATCTGGAGACTGGCTAGGCCACTCCAGGACCTTGAAATGCTTCTTACGAAGCCACTCCTTCATTGCCCTGGCGGTGTGCTTTGGATCATTGTCATGTTGAAAGACCCAGCCACGTTTCATCTTCAATGCCCTTGCTGATGGAAGGAGGTTTGCACTCAAAATCTCACGAAACATGGCCCCATTCATTCTTTCATGTACCCGTTTCAGTCGTCCTGGCCCCTTTGCAGAGAAACAGCCCCAAAGCATGATGTTTCCACCACCATGCTTTACAGTAGGTATGGTGTTTGATGGATGCAACTCAGTATTCTCTTTCCTCCAAACACGACAAGTTGTGTTTCTACCAAACAGTTCCAGTTTGGTTTCATCAGACCATAGGACATTCTCCCAAAACTCCTCTGGATCATCCAAATGCTCTCTAGCAAACTTCAGACGGGCCCGGACATGTACTGGCTTAAGCAGTGGGACACGTCTGGCACTGCAGGATCTGAGTCCATGGTGGCGTAGTGTGTTACTTATGGTAGGCCTTGTTACATTGGTCCCAGCTCTCTGCAGTTCATTCACTAGGTCCCCCCGCGTGGTTCTGGGATTTTTGCTCACCGTTCTTGTGATCATTCTGACCCCACGGGGTGGGATTTTGCGTGGAGCCCCAGATCGAGGGAGATTACCAGTGGTCTTGTATGTCTTCCATTTTCTAATTATTGCTCCCACTGTTGATTTCTTCACTCCAAGCTGGTTGGCTATTGCAGATTCAGTCTTCCCAGCCTGGTGCAGGGCTACAATTTTGTTTCTGGTGTCCTTTGACAGCTCTTTGGTCTTCACCATAGTGGAGTTTGGAGTCAGACTGTTTGAGGGTGTGCACAGGTGTCTTTTTATACTGATAACAAGTTTAAACAGGTGCCATTACTACAGGTAATGAGTGGAGGAAAGAGGAGACTCTTAAAGAAGAAGTTACAGGTCAGTGAGAGCCAGAAATCTTGATTGTTTGTTTATGACCAAATACTCATTTTCCACCATAAAATGCAAATAAAATGATAAAAAAACAGACAATGTGATTTTCTGGATTTTTTTTTCTCAGTTTGTCTCCCATAGTTGAGGTCTACCTATGATGTAAATTACAGACGCCTCTCATCTTTTTAAGTGGTGGAACTTGCACTATTGCTGACTGACTAAATACTTTTTTGCCCCACTGTATATAACCAGTATTTTGCCGCCTGATCTCAGAGCAGAATAATGGAGGGGCAGAGACCCCCACCCAAGCAATGTGTCACTTACTGGGTTGCTAGCTGTAGTTTTTATAAAATCACATTTTATCAACAGTATGTATCCTATATTGATCCTGAGTTACATCCTGTATTATACACCAGCACTGCATTCATAATTCTGCTAGTGCAGTCACTGTGTACATACATTACTGATCCCGAGTTACATCCTGTATTATACCCCAGAGCTGCACTCACTATTCTGCTGGTGCAGTCACTGTGTACATACATTACATTACTGATCCTGGGTTACATCCTGTATTATACTCCAGAGCTGCACTCACTATTCTGCTGGTGCAGTCACTGTGTACATACATTACATTACTGATCCTGAGTTACATCATGCATTATACCCCAGAGCTGCACTCACTATTCTGCTGGTGCAGTCACTGTGTACATACATTACATTACTGATCCTGAGTTACATTCTGTATTATACCCCAGAGCTGCACTCACTATTCTGCTGGTGCAGTCACTGTGTACATACATTACATTACTGATCCCGAGTTACATCCTGTATTATACCCCAGAGCTGCACTCACTATTCTGCTGGTGCAGTCACAGTGTACATACATTACATTACTGATCCTGAGCTACATCCTGTATTATACTCCAGAGCTGCACTCACTATTCTGCTGGTGCAGTCACTGTGTACATACATTACATTACTGATCCCGAGTTACATCCTGTATTATACCCCAGAGCTGCACTCACTATTCTGCTGGTGCAGTCACAGTGTACATACATTACATTACTGATCCTGAGCTACATCCTGTATTATACTCCAGAGCTGCACTCACTATTCTGCTGGTGCAGTCACTGTGTACATACATTACATTACTGATCCTGATTACATCCTGTATTATACTCCACAGCTGCACTCACTATTCTGCTGGTGCAGTCACTGTGTACAAACATTACATTACTGATCCTGAGTTACATCATGCATTATACCTCAGAGCTGCACTCACTATTCTGCTGGTGCAGTCACTGTGTACATACATTACTGATCCTGTACTGATCCTGAGTTACATCCTGTATTATACTCCAGAGCTGCACTCACTATTCTGCTGATGCAGTCACTGTGTACATACATTACATTACTGATCCTGAGTTACATCCTGTATTATACCCCAGAGTTGCACTCACTATTCTGCTGGTGCAGTCACTGTGTACATACATTACATTACTGATCCCGAGTTACATCCTGTATTATACCCCAGAGCTGCACTCACTATTCTGCTGGTGCAGTCACTGTGTACATGCATTACTTATCCTGAGCTACATCCTGTATTATACTCCAGAGCTGCACTCACGATTCTGCTGGTGCAGTCACTGTGTACATACATTACTGATCCTGAGTTACATTGTGTATTATACTCCAGAGCTGCACTCACTAGTCTGCTGGTGCAGTCACTGTGTACATACATTGCATTACTGATCCTGAGTTACATCCTGCATTACACTCCAGAGCTGCACTCACTATTCTGCTGGTGCAGTCACTTTGTACATATATTACATTACTGATCCTGAGTTACATCCTGTATTATGCCACAGAGCTGCACTCACGATTCTGCTGGTGCAGTCACTGTGTACATACATTACTAATCCTGAGTTACATTGTGTATTATACTCCAGAGCTGCACTCACTAGTCTGCTGGTGCAGTCACTGTGTACATACATTGCATTACTGATCCTGAGTTGCATCCTGCATTATACTCCAGAGCTGCACTCACTATTCTGCTGGTGCAGTCACTGTGTACATACATTGCATTACTTATCCTGAGTTACATCCTGTATTATACCCCAGAACTGCACTCACTATTCTGCTGGTGCAGTTACTGTGTACATACATTGCATTACTGATCCTGAGTTAAATCCTGTATTATATTCCAGAGCTGCACTCACTATTCTGCTGGTGCAGTCACTGTGTACATACATTACTGATCCTGAGTTACATCCTGTATTATACTCCACAGCTGCACTCACTATTCTGCTGGTGCAGTCACTGTGTACATACATTACTGATCCTGAGTTACATCCTGTATTATACCCCAGAGCTGCACTCATAATTCTGCAGGCTTCAGAGCAGAGCCCTTCTCATTTTCAAAAGCGCACAGCCAAGAAGCTCTGCATGTTTACTGTCATCATTAAACTTATTCAAATACAATGGTTTTTATTCATTCTAAAAATACAGCTATTGCATTTTAAAACACAATGGGGTATTCCATCTCCAGTTTTAATATTATATCCCCCAAATTTACTCCAAATAAAAATAAATGTCACCAGGTAAAAAGAGGTCAGTTTGGGCTCTTTATTTTATGCCTGGTGCTCCCCTGCCCCGAAGAATAGCTCTAAATAAAATTTCAAAATGTCTTTAGTGGAACAATCCTGAGCTTAGCGCTGCAACCACCATCTAATTTTCCTTAAGAAACACCATGTCTAATCTACCGTGCAAAATCAATAATTACACAGAGATGTTTATCTCATTTTTGGCACAGTAATGTTTCCAGCAAAAGCTACATTCAGGCTATTGACCTATTAGAAGAGACGTTATTATACAGGAATTTGGCTTTTTTTTATGTCACCATCAGGACAGTGGTCTCCAATGTCTCTAACATTCTTTATCGCCGTCAATACTCGCAGTCCTTCCCACATCTCCCTTCCAAAATCCATAGTGTTTGCTAGGCACACCTAGTTCACTCCTCTAAATGTAGGTGGGTCCCTATAACCTCAGAGGAGCATGAATTACGCTCCGCAAGCAACCAACAAGCAAGATGAGATTTTTTTTTTTTTTTTTTTAAATCACCCCCTCTCCCACCTAAGTTTTTCACCTTTGATACAATAGATGTGCAATTTTTTGTTGCTCGATTTGGGTTTCCCCAACCCGCTAACACCTCGAGAAAAACTAAATTTCAAGCGTTTCTCTTCTCCAAACTCTTAAAAACCAGGACGCCATTAAGCGTATTGTTTTGTCCGTTGGCCAGTGAACTATAAATGATTGGTGAATGCTATTATTCTGCACCTATGGTCAAACACTTCGGGCCAGACAAAGAGGAGACCTTCACGTGACTCTGGACGTTATGAGCAGGTTGTTTGCTTACAATCAGCGATGTGCAATGTATCAGATGATGGATTCAGTTTAGGTAAGAATTTCTATTGTCTGAAGAAATGTTTGGCGGCGGGCAATCGGGAGTCAAAACAATTAAGACATTTATATCCCTGTCCTTTTACTAAAAGCCTGAGTACAACAAACAGTGTCCTTTGCTTTGAAGAACCAGGCAAGTCCACACATACAGGAAAAAAAGAAAACTAATGCTTCATTTGGTCTGCGATGGACATGGAAATTTGAAGCAGCTTATCGCAAAATTCGCTTCCCAAAAACCCGCACCTTCTTTACTCTTGAAAATATACATAATCATGCCATACCAAAATACGGCCCGCCAAAGGATGTTGTGCGGCCCTCGGAGCCGTCCAGGATGCACCAGCTCCTTCTTCCCATACTCAAATATATTCACCTCTTTCGGATGCGAATGCATTTAAACAGTGTGGCGCCAGGACTAGGGCAGAGGCTCGTGTCGGTACCGGCCCAAACCTGCAGCAGAATAGTGAGGAAAGCATGCTGTTGACGTCATCATACTGCTGCTGGCACAAGGGTCGCACAGGCAGAGGAGGCGTCCGGCGCAGGGGCCGCAAGGGCAGAGGAGGCGTCCGGCGCAGGGGCCGCACGGGCAGAGGGGGCGTCCGCCGCAGGGGCAGAGGAGGCGTCCGGCGCAGGGGCCGCACGGGCAGAGGGGGCGTCCGGCGCAGGGGCCGCACGGGCAGAGGAGGTGTCCGGCGCAGTAAGCGCTCCATGGAAGAGCTGAAGATTAAATGTCATGTTATTTTAAATGAGAGGGGAGGGTTGTGTTACTATAAGGGCACGTAATGGGGCAATTGAGGGAAGCTTGGAAAGGGGGCATATTATAGCGAGGGGCAGTGGGTTGGGGGAGGATATGGAAAAAGGCAGTTTGGGGGAGATATGGAGAGGGGTGTGTGGGGGATATTATAGAGGGGGACATTATAGAGAGGAGTATTCTATGGAAAAGGCAGCGTTGGTGGTATTATACAAAGAGGCAGGGTGGAGGGGATATTTTGAAGGGCGGCAGTGTTTGTGAGTGGGTATTTTGCACAGGAAGCAAAGTGAGGGGCAATTATTTATCCAGGGGCAGTAGAATACCTTTATATTAAGGGCACAGTGTGGGAAAGTGCTGCTGAAGACGGAGAAAAGGATGTCTGCAAAGACTGTGGAAGTGAAATCTCATCATGGCATTTGTGCTACATGGAGACAAAAGCGATCGGAACAACTTCAATCAGAGAAGATGTCACTTATAAAGGTAATATTTATTTGTGATCCTGCCGGCGTTTTATCAGTACTGTGGTTCCTGTATGGTCCGCAGTCTGATGGTGGCTGGTAACAACTCCCAGCATCTCATTGACACTGTTAAAGGGAACCTGTCACCCCCAAAATCGAAGGTGAGCTAAGCCCACCAGCATCAGGGGCTTATCTACAGCATTCTGTAATGCTGTAGATAAGCCTCTGATGTATCCTGAAAGATGAGAAAAAGAGGTTATATTATACTCACCCAGGGGCGGTCCCGGTTCTCTTCCGATCCGATGGGTGTCGCGGTCCGGTCCGGGCCTCCCATCTTCTTACGATGACGTCCTCTTCTTGTCTTCACGCTCCGCCGTAGGCGTACTTTGTCTGCCCTGTGGAGAGCAGAGCAAAGTACTGCAGTGCGCAGGCACCAGGAAAGGTCAGAGAGGCCCGGCGCCTGTGCACTGCAGTACTTGGCTCTGCCCTCAACAGGGCAGACAGTATGCCTGCACCGGAGCCGCAGCGTGAAGACAAGAGGACGTCATCGTAAGAAGATGGGAGGCCCCGGACCGGACCGCGACACCCATCGGACCAGAACAGAACTGGGACCGCCCCTGGGTGAGTATAATATAACCTGTTTTTCTTACCTTTCAGGATACATCGGGTGCTTATCTACAGCATTACAGAATGCTGTAGATAAGCCCCTGATGCCGGCAGGCTTAGCTCACCTTCGGTTTTGGGGGTGACAGGTTCCCTTTAAGGACATACTGGGCATTGTAGGTTCATGCAATACAAATGTATATGAGGCTGACCAGACATTACAACTGATCGCTTGGAGCCGCACTCGTGTGCAGACAGTGGTTTTCATCTTGTACACAGGCAGTAATCCCTAACGTGTTTCATGGCCATGTTAAAACCTAAAATCTATCAAAACTTCGGGATTTGAGATTATGAGGAGAATTTGGTTTATGCTCCAAACAACTCAGTTAAGTTAGCTTAAGCTTACACTCATTTTTTTTGGCACAGAAGTCTCTAAATCCAACACAACTACTCAAAATTTGGTTCTGGTGATGTATAAAGTGTACTGATGGTGGTTCTGGTTATGTACAGTAGTCATGCAACTACCTCTTTTAAAAAACATTTTGCAATCCTTGGCATTAGTTCAGGGTGACCCTTGGACCAAAAAAAAAAAAAAATGTTATAAACCCCCTGTACTAGGGCCTGCGGTTCACCATCCTTATTTTACTTTTTACATTCATGTTTAGTAAATGTTCACTTACACATTTTTACTGTTGCACCAAATTCATAATGGTTTCTGTGCCATTTTTACTCTGGTTTTATTTTTCGGTCCTGGTATTTTTCTATAATATGCGTCTGGCTCTCATTATCTAGAGGTTTGCGGGTAATCCATCTTTGGCTAATTTTGTCTTTTTGCGCCCGAGCAGGTAAATTCACAATGCTCTGGTACGTCAATAACTTGGCCGCTGGACAAGGATCCTGTCAACTGTTTTGCCCAACTCTAAACATAATTGCAAACTAACAGAGCACCCAAGGATTGTATTGCTGGAGGCCAAGAACTGTGCAGCAAAGCCAGAACTGGTTTACTGTGAAAGTTGCCCATCACGGTTTTCCTGTGCTTCACTACTAGCAGAGGTGTACGGGTGCGTGCGCTATCCGATAAACCATTGCATAGCTTTCGGCCGTGCTATACGCTCGTGTGAGCTGAGCTGGACCATGGCGGAAACTAAACTGTTATTGGGCCCTTTTGCATTGGACGAATACTTTACATTAAGTGCACAGTCACAGATAGGCCAAGTTCCCAGCACTGCCCTATGGCCGGGTTCCGATGGCCATTCTCGGGCTAGTCACATCCGCAACTTGCAGACTTGTGCTGGAGCAGCCTGCTATTTACAGGCACTAGTCCGGTCGATAAATCAGAAAAAAACTAAAGCATGCAGACACCTTTTACATGCAGACCATTGGTCTAAGGAAAACTGGCCATGTGCATTTGCAAATTGGTTGTAATGGGCGCTTGTTCCCTGCGTGCGGAGGCCGTGGAGAACATGTATGTATAATACGCTCATCTGAATGAACCCTAAAAGGAAGTTCTATACAGTTCTATTCCATGTAATAATCCACCTTATTTTATACCCCAGGCCCCTAATGAATTTTCTTAAGTTGTAACTGTAAAAAAAAACAAAAAAACCGAACAAACAAAAAAAAAAAAAAACACCTCCTAGTGCAAACCACAGGATGAAAGGAAATATGCCTATTAAATGTATCTAGCCTTCTGCAGCACCTGACTGAAGAGCTCCGGATGCGAGGAGGAACATGAAGGAGGAATATCATTCGGAACAATTTGCTAATATTTGTCAAGAACTTGCCAGTAGGTACGGCAAATAGCAATACGCTGTGTACAATGTAATGTCTACCAGAGCAAAGTAAAATAAGTCTAAAGGGCAAACTGGAATAATAGCAGCCCAATAAATGGCATAGTAAGGCTGGCAGATTAATGAAGCCAAGAAAGTGTCTTCTCCAGTGTGGGTCAAGTGTCCAGGCACATCTATAAGGTGCATGGTGATAGGGGAAAGTTCCCGATCTGTCCACCACCAGTTAGGCTAGTTTCACACTAGCGTTAACTGCAATACGTCGCAAATGCGTCGTTTTGCCGAAAATACGCATCCAGCAAAAGTTCTTGCTGGATACGTTTTTTCGTCACAGACTAACATTAGCGACGCATTTGCGACGCATTGCAAAACGTCGCGTCCGTTTTGCGACGCTTGGGCGTGTGGTAGCGGACCGTCGGGAGAAAAAAACTTTTTTTGCTCCCGACGGTCCACTTTTTCCGACCGCGCATGCGCGGCCGGAACTCCGCCCCCACCTCCCCACACTTCCCCGCACCTCACAATGGGGCAGCGGATGCGTGGGAAAAATGCATCCGCTGCCCCCGTTGTGCGGCGGAGACCACCCTAGCGTCGGGAACGTCGGCCCGACGCACAGCGACGGGTTGTTCCCGACGCTAGTGTGAAACTAGCCTTAGTAGCCAACTCCTAAAACTACTAGAAAGTATCACTTGCACTTTAGTGAACCATTCAATGAAAAGATTCCGCCAATGAGGCCATTGAGTGTTCCTTTAAGGGGTTATGCTCAAGTTCTTAAATTGGTCAAGTTGCAAAATGCTTGAAAATCCATCACCTTTGCTTCTTAATAAAAACCCACAATACTGTTATATACAGGTCCTTCTACAAAAATTAGCATATAGTGTTAAATTTCATTATTTACCATAATGTAATGATTACAATTAAACTTTCATATATTATAGATTCATTAGCCACCAACTGAAATTTGTCAGGTCTTTTATTGTTTTAATACTGATGATTTTGGCCTACAACTCCTGATAACCCAAAAAACCTGTCTCAATAAATTAGCATATCAAGAAAAGGTTCTCTAAACGACCTATTACCCTAATCTTCTGAATCAACTAATTAACTCTAAACACATGCAAAAGATACCTGAGGCTTTTAAAAACTCCCTGCCTGGTTCATTACTCAAAACCCCCATCATGGGTAAGACTAGCGACCTGACAGATGTCAAGAAGGCCATCATTGACACCCTCAAGCAAGAGGGTAAGACCCAGAAAGAAATTTCTCAACAAATAGGCTGTTCCCAGAGTGCTGTATCAAGGCACCTCAATGGTAAGTCTGTTGGAAGGAAACAATGTGGCAGAAAACGCTGTACAACGAGAAGAGGTGACCGAACCTGAGGAAGAAGTGGACTGAGTCTGGTGTGGAAACATCCAGAGCCACCGTGCACAGGCGTGTGCAGGAAATGGGCTACAGGTGCCGCATTCCCCAGGTAAAGCCACTTTTGAACCATAAACAGCGGCAGAAGCGCCTGACCTGGGCTACAGAGAAGCAGCACTGGACTGTTGCTAAGTGGTCCCAAGTACTTTTTTCTGATGAAAGCAAATTTTGCATGTCATTCGGAAATCAAGGTGCCAGAGTCTGGAGGAAGACTGGGGAGAAGGAAATGCCAAAATGCCTGAAGTCCAGTGTCAAGTACCCACAGTCAGTGATGGTGTGGGGTGCCATGTCAGCTGCTGGTGTTGGTCCACTGTGTTTCATCAAGGGCAGGGTCAATGCAGCTAGCTATCAGGAGATTTTGGAGCACTTCATGCTTCCATCGGCTGAAATGCTTTATGGAGATGAAGATTTCATTTTTCAGCACGACCTGGCACCTGCTCACAGTGCCAAAACCACTGGTAAATGGTTTACTGACCATGGTATTACTGTGCTCAATTGTAGGGTTGAGCGACCTTTAGTTTTTTAGGGTCGAGTCGGGTTTTGTGAAACCCGACTGTCTTAAAAGTCGAGTCGAGTGAAATCGGCCGACCACAGTGAAAAGTCAGGTTTCGGCTGAAACACGAAACCCAGTGAAGATAATTTTTTTTTTTTTTTAATCTCTCTCTCTCTCTCTCCTCCGTCCCAGAACAGAAAATTTCGATTTCCACATTCCAAATCGCTACTGCGCACAAGCGATAACATGACGATAGGCGTTCACTCCCCTAACACCTATGTCATCACTCTGCCCACGCTCATTCATTGGCTGAAAAAATGGCGCTAATCGCGTCATACGAAACGCGACTTTGGCGCCAAGATCGCGTACCGCATGGCCGACCCCACACAGGGATCGGGTCGGGTTTCATGAGACGCCGACTTTGCCAAAAGTCGGCGACTTATGAAAATGAACGACCCGTTTCGCTCAACCCTACTCAATTGGCCTGCCAACTCTCCTGACCTGAACCCCATAGAGAATCTGTGGGATATTGTGAAGAGAAAGTTGAGAGACGCAAGACCCAACACTCTGGATGAGCTTAAGGCCGCTATTGAAGCATCCTGGGCCTCCATAACATCTCAGCAGTGTCACAGGCTGATTGCCTCCATGCCACGCCGCATTGAAGCAGTCATTTCTGCCAAAGGATTCCCGACCAAGTATTGAGTGCATAACTGAACATTATTATTTGATGGTTTTTTTGTTTGTTATTAAAAAACACTTTTATTTGATTGGACGGGTGAAATATGCTAATTTATTGAGACAGGTTTTTTGGGTTATCAGGAGTTGTAGGCCAAAATCATCAGTATTAAAACAATAAAAGACCTGACAAATTTCAGTTGGTGGATAATGAATCTATAATATATGAAAGTTTAATTGTAATCATTACATTATGGTAAATAATGAAATTTAACACTATATGCTAATTTTTTGAGAAGGACCTGTATTGCACTTCGACCCTAGAAAAATGATACTAGCACTGTGCCTATCACTGGTACAGTGCATGTGGAAACGACAACTTATATGCACTTGAGGGGGCTTCAGTGCACCCTTGGGGCGGCCAAGAATTTGCTGCATTGTTTTGCTGTGTTTTTAGTAGACAAAAAGAAGATACAGCAGGATGTGAGGCCTATTTTTCTGTGATTTTTTTTCCCCAAGTTTAAACCATAATGTCTTCTTCATGACAGTTGAGAATGGTAGTTTAGGATTAGTACAATTTAATAGGATTATTACAGTTTAATAAAATTAGTGAGGTGCACAAAGTAACTATTGGCGGACCAAGGTGTGAAAATTAACAATGCCAGTGGCCAAAGTGTGAATGTAAACTGTGTCCTACAAACTCAATTCTCTGTCAATGACTAGGTAAACTATTCCCCTACAATTCACCTCCCCCCTATCTGAACATTCTCCAAACATCGTTTTGGGTTTCACATGTTCCTTGCATTGATGACCTGTGTTCATGCTTCTGTGTGGTAGCAAAGCTGAACTTTGAGATCCTGAAAAAGGCAGCAAAACCTTTGTTTTTGTAAGCAACCACTTTACTGCCAAGAGAGCAGATCTTCCTGCAGAAAAAAGAAAATACAGCAAATACGCAACATAGCATTAGTGAAAGGTTAGCACTCGGGTCCTATGAATCGACTAGCTCATCTCTAAGGGGCAGATTTGGTAAAGGAGCGGTCATTCTTCCTGGACCATTTTTCTCTGTAGGGCCTCAGTCAGTCCTAGTATTGGCTGATTCATTAGTGGGTGTAGAAATGTGTACTACCATGTGACACGCACCGTCGCCTGAGAAGCAGCGGTACAGTTAGCACTGTTCCCCGGCACTGGGTGCTAAAGACTGCTCACATCATTCTCCCCTGCTCTGCCGGCGATCAGTACGAGCAAGGGAGATAGATGAGAGTAATATTCACGTGATAACAATGAGAGCAGGAGGCGGCTGATAGGAGTATTCTTTACGCGCCTGCGCTATAAATAAATACATAAAATCTGGTGTGGGTTCCCCTGCATTTTCTTTAACCAGGGCGATCGCATCTGGACGATCTATCCCCCAGACATGGATTACGGCGTAGGACAGAATTACGGACAGGTGAGGGATAGGGATATTGTTGTTTTTTATTTTAGTTTTATTACAGGAGAAGAATGATTCAATGGAATGGGCGTTAGGTGAGTATAACGGTGTTTGATATTTTTAAATAAAAATGGAAAAGTGTGTTTTGTTATATTTCTAATAAAGGACTTTATTCTGGCTGTATCTTTATTTACCATGTAACTATAGGATTAGTAATGGAAAGGTGTCTTACTTATAGACGCCTCTCCATTACTAACCTGTGGGATTGATGTCACCGGACAATATAAAAGTGACTTCAACCCCACTTGCCACTGCTACAGGGCAAGAGGGAAGAGCCTGGCAAAAGCACCAGAATTGGCGCATCTAATAGATGCGCCTTTTCTGGGTGGCTGCAGGCTGCTATTTTTGGGCTGGGGGATCAATATCCGTGGTCCCTTACCAGCCTTAGAATACCAGCTCCCTGTCAGCTTTCTTGGCTCGTTGTCAAAAAATCACACTTTTTTTTTAATTATTTAAATAATTTAAAGAAAAACAGCATGGGGATCCATCTATTGATAACCAGCCTTGCTGAAGCTGACAGCTGAGGATTGCAGCCCCAGCTGTGAGTTTTGCCTGGTTGGTTATAGAAAATGCAGGGGAACCGACGCCGGGCTTTTTATTTATTTAAAGCACATGAGGCGGGTGAGGAATACTCCCATCAGCGGCTCCAGCTGTCATTGTTATTAGCAGCAGCAGGTGTAGGCTGATGGGAGTAATAGTTTCATCAGCTGCCACCTGCTATCATTGTTATCACTTGAACGTAACTCATCATTCTCCCCTGCTCGCGCTGATCGCCGGGAGAATGATGAGAGCCGTCTTCAGCGCTAATTGTACTGCGTGTTGTAGTGATGTGGCACATGGTTGCCACATGTATTACACACGGACATCTCCGGTACCAGAAATATCAGGACGTGTGAAGCCGGTCTAACCTTGTGTTTTTATTTTGGGCAATTAGTAAGCCACCTGTATAGTCAGTGAAGTGCTCAGCCAAGCAGGGATTAAATAGTGCTTAAACGAGCGTAATTAAACACCAATGTGCTATGTATATGTATAGGAAAATTATAGCATACGGCCCTGTGTAAGGTAATGGTGTAGTTCACATTGCTGGTTTAGTTTTCTTGTTGTTTGCCATATGGGAGTAAAAGATTAACACACTGATAACATACTGATGTCAAATATGGACGGTTTTGCAAAGGATCGTTTGTACCAAGTACATTTATTTTAGATGCCAACAAAAAAAAAAAAAAAAGGGTCACAACTTCGGTGTCACTGTCTGTCCCATTTTTCCTACCACGTTGCAGCTAGTCTTCCACAGTGGCATATATCATAAACATCGGTCAGGAGTATACATGGGCTAATCTATCTACACCACTGGTGAAATGCAGAATCAATGCCCCATTCTTTATGTAGCTGCTGTGTAATCGTTTAAATGACCCCAATTGCAGAGAAATATTCTGAATAATATAGTGATTAGGATAATATAACCCTTCCTAGGATATCAAGTGGTAAATAACATTTCACGGCAATCAAGGGAGTCTTACCATATACTCCCGATTTATACACATGGCTCCTGGAAACCGCAGAACTAGTAGTCGCCAAACACAGTAAATTTCCTGTCATTCAGCCTTAAGTTTCATCGAGGAATATTGCCGTCAGTGATGATCATGAAGCGATGCCTTATCACAATTATTCCTGACGGAGGTGTGCTTACTTATATACAGTATATTTATACATACATACAATTCTCAGGTCGGTGCACCGGTCACTTGAGTAATCTGTCGCCATCGGGGGTGTCCTGAGAATCGCGTCCTACCTCCTGATATCTGCAGCTCTTCTTTTGATTAGCCAGCCTGGCACGGTGTCACATGTGCGTCACGCCAGGCTGGTCCAATCCACCATGGAAACAGGGATGTCATCAGACAAGAGGTGGTTCTCTGGGCTCCTACAGATTACTAACGTGGTCGCCGACGTGATGGGTGCAGCGAATCAATTGCACCAACTCATTTATTATACACGCATCCTGTAAATCCTCGATAAACTCCCCTAAACTCTATACAGCTCTACTGCTATAACACAGCAAGAAGCTAAAGCCAGTCACTACCCGACCAGGCAGCAAACATGGAAATATTGCCTAAAGGTAAGTATATTTACCTCCGATGACAAAGACCAGTCACCAAATAGAAAGTACAAACAGCGTCCTCCCCACAGAAGAGAGTGCAAAATCCTCCATGAGCGCAGTGACTGTAGTATTGTGGGCTACACTATTGTAGCCAGCAATCCAGAGGATTCCGTACATATGAAAGGTCAAGAATTCTGCATGATTTACTGACGTTGTGGTCAAAAGTTCCCCCCTGGGAACGCTGGAAAGATGAGCAGCCACCGGGAAGATGTGAGACTGGAAGATCGGACAATAAAAAAAAACAAGGAGCCGCGGGTGCCATCACTTAAAGAGACTGTCAGCACAGAATGACTGTTCAAACCAAGCAATGGGGACAATCATTTATATTACATACATCTTCCCAGGGCTATCAAAGAAGAGGGGGGATAGAGAGTGTGAAACCAAGCAGGTAGGAAGCTGTAAGTAAATGATTGGCTCCGCCGTGAAGCACGGAGCAGCAGGACTTAGTTTGAACAGTCATTCTGTGCTGAGAGTCCCTTTAAGGCCGCACATACACATCAGATGTCTGTCGGCTATACGATGCTTCCCCTGACAACCATCTCTACCAACTCTCTTACACAGACACCCTCTCTCGACCGAACGCTCCTGTGATCTTTATGAGGAAGCCGTCGTATGGAGAACAATGTGATCAACAGTCTGAAACGGACATGTGCGATCATCAACACATATCTCCTGACCATCAGTCAGCTGGCATCAGACTGTTGGCCGAAGTGGTCGGTATCAGCGGACATTAGTCTAATGTGTATTAGGAGCCATATCTCAGAGGTCACAGATTACTGAAGCGGTGGCCGCTGGACTGAGTCCGGACAATTCATTTGCACCAACTGTGATCTCACCTTTTTCTTTCATCAGCATAACTACCTGCTGTGAATGGACAGTACTAGAGGCGCTGCCACCTCCCGGCAGACTGCCCGACAGGTGCCACAGCCTTCCGGCAGACCCCCCGCCAGGTGCCGCCGCCTCCCGGCAAACTCCCTGCCAGGTGCCAACTCCTCCGCCAGGTTCAGCCGTCTCCCGACAAACTTCCCGCCAGGTGCCAACTCCTCCGCCAGGTTCTGCCGCCTCCCGGCAAACTCCCCACCAGGTGCCAACTCCAGGTGCTGCCGCATCCCGTCAGACCCCGGCCAGGTGCCACCGCCTCCTGGTAGACCCCCTACCAGGTGCCAACTCTTCCGCCGGGTTCCACCGCCTCCAGGCAAACCCCTGCCAGGTACCGCCGCCTCCCGGTAGACCCCTGCCAGGTGCTGACTCCTCCGCCAGGTTCCACCGCCTCCAGGCAGACCCCCCCATGTGCCGACTCCTCCACCAGGCTCTGCCGCCTCCCGGCAAACCCCCGCCAGGTGCCGTGCCGCCCCTCTGTAGACCCCATGCCAGGTGCTGACTTCTCTGCCAGGTTCCACCGCCTCCAGGCAGACCACCCCCCCAGGTGCCGACTCCTCCGCCAGCTTCTGCCACCTCCCGGCACACCCCCGCCAGGTGATGTGCCACCCCCCTGTAGACCCCGTGCCAGGTGCCGACTCCTCCGCCAGGTTCCACCGCCTCCAGGCAGACCCCCCCCAGGTGCCGACTCCTCCGCCAGCTTCTGCCACCTCCCGGCACACCCCCGCCAGGTGATGTGCCACCCCCCTGTAGACCCCGTGCCAGGTGCTGACTCCTCTGCCAGGTTCCACTGCCTCCAGGCAGACCACCCCCCCAGGTGCCGGCTTCTCCGTCAGGTTCTGCCACCTCCCGGAACACACCCGCCAGGTGCCGCCGCCACCTCCTAGCAGACCCTAATAGAGTGGGGTTATTTTTATTTTCGATGTGACACGTGTGCTGTGAGTGTACGTCCCTGTACAGACCTAAGGATATGTTCACTTTGGAGTTTTTGGGGTTTTCATACATGGATTTTGCAGCAGATCCACATATAAAAAACACAAACTTACGTACCCTAATAACTTCGGTAAAGGTGGGCGCCATGAAGGTGCGGTGCATCACTTATGTGAGTAGTACAGCGCCGGTGCCATGTGGTGGGCGCACACAGCGCTCAGACAAAGGGGCTGCTGCTATCTGCAGCTTGGACAGGACAGGGTTAAACTTCACGACATTTACCGTAAAGCTTCCTCGCAGCCACAGAAGGTGCTCTGTAGAGCCAGGCCCGCCTGTACATAGCGTATAATGGCCGGACTGCTGCACACAGCTGAGCTGGCGGCGGCCTGCTACTTCCGGGGACTGTCCTAATTACAAGCCCCCTAACCTCGCCCCACCTGCGGCTGTGTGACGGCTTCTGTGCCGCTATCGGCGGGTACTCACCACAGTAGTCCGCCCGGCCGCCCTCACTCTGCCCTCCTCCATAGCGACGCCGTAACCAAGAGGCGGAGAGGAGTGAGCGCCGCGGCTACACTGACACCTGGCGGTGACTGGCGGCACTGCGCCATCACTGACTGTACAGGTGGCAGTGTGCACAGTGCAGCCCCTCCTGCTGCTCACATCTGGCTCTGGAGTCGTTTTTTTGAGTTGTGATTGAGAAAGAAAAAATGCAATGAAATCAAGCTTGGAAAAAGGTTGTTGTTTTTTTAACTCCTTGTGGTTTTTGGAGACTTTCTTCTCAAAAAACTCCTGGAAAAAAATCAGTGTGAACATATCCTTAGGCCCTTAGGGTAACTGCTTGTCACTATATTGAGACCTTCCTCACACGTTTCTATAAACTCTGAACACGAAGATCCAGCAGCGATGGGGTCAGTTTTCCATCCATGTGTCACCAGTGTGCGGTCCAGGACCCAGCGTCCATCGCACATTATGGCGCAGAAGGGCTCAGAGGGCCGCACTCCATGTGGTGGCCTTTAGGGTCACACTACCATCGAAAAATATACTCAAACTCACAGAAAAAATATGGGTCCCATATAATAAAAAGTAATGTCTGAATGACTTCATATAATTGCCCATAGAGTGACCGGATAGTAAGTGTATACTCCTGATACACATTTAAACACAAAGAAAATGGAGATACATACACGAAGAAAATTAAAAAATTGTACATTTTATTATAAATACTGTTCACACAATAAATCACAGAATAACGCAAAAGTAGAACAAAAAAGAGGCCCTAGTTTAGAAACAAGTAAGTCCCCGGCATAACCAGTGAATTTATATAGACCAAGACCATGGTACTAGTATAACCCACTATAAGTCATATTGGCTATATATCTGTTTGGCACCCAATCCAAATAGCAGTCACATAACATCAGTGTTAGGCCGGCGTCACACTGGCGAGTTTTACGGACGTATGAGCGCATAAACTACGTCCGTAAAATACGCATTGCACATGGCACAATGAATCTCTATGGCCCAGCTCCTATCTGCCATATATTACGCATCCGTATTATACGGTCTTGTACGGCCGTAGAAAATCGCAGCATACTGCGTTTGTCAGCGTATTGCGTAAAAAATCCGCCAATGAAAGTCTATGGGGGCGAGAAAAATACGGATTACACATGGTTATTGGCCCCCCCCGGCTACAAACATCTGCCCCCAGCCACCCCAGAAAAGGCACATCTGGAAGATGCCCCTATTCTGGCACTTGGCCACTCTCTTCCCACTCCCGTGTAGCGGTGGGATATGGGGTAATGAAGGGTTAATGTCACCTTGCTACTGTAAGGTGACATTAAGCCAGATTAATAATGGAGAGGCGTCAATTATGACACCTATCCATTATTAATCCAATAGTACGAAATGGTTAACAAAACACACACACATTATTACAAAGTATTTTAATGAAATAAAGACACAGGTTGTTGTAATATTTTATTATACTGGTAATCCACCTGATGACCCTCGTCCTGTAACAAAGGAAAAATAAAAAAACAACAATATCTCATACCTTCCATCACTCAGGTCAAGTCCCACGAAGTAAATCCATCTGAAGGGGTTAAATCATTTTACAGCCAGGAGCTGTGCTAAAGCAGTGCTCGTGCCTGTAAAAACCCTGGGGAATGAATGGAAAGCTGTTATGGATCCTGGTGGCAAGGATCACAAAACTTACCTGATAGGTAAACGGAATATAGGACAAGCTCTGGGGATGTGGGAACTATACTGACCGCAACACTGATCCTATCCAAACACACTAAAGGCAGCCGTGGAGCGTTACCTAAAATCCTAGACGCCTCTTCACAGCCTGAGAAACTAGCTACCCCTAGAGAGAAAGCAAGCCTCACTTGCCTCAGAGAAATAACCCCAAAAGTTTAGACAGCCCCCCACAAATAATAACGGTGAGTTAAGGGGAAAGCACAAACATAGAAATGAAAACAGGTTTTAGCAAAATGAGGCCCGCTAATACTAAATAGACAGAAGATAGCAAGGGATCTGTGCGGTCAGTAAAAAACACTATCAAAGACTATCCACGCAGAGAATACAAGAACCCCCACACCGACTCACGATGTGAGGGGCGCACTCCGCACCCCAGAGCTACCAGCAAGTGAGAAAATCACATATAAGCAAGCTGGACTGAACTAATCAGATAGTGAGAAACATTTTCACTGAAACAATGAGCAAATGAACTAGCAAGACTTAGCTTCTCAAGGAGGAGACAGGTCACAAGTGAAGTCCAGGAGAGATCAGAACCAGTACTGAATACAACGACAGCAGGCAACCAGTAAAGGTCCAGGTGAATTAAATAGGAACAAAAATAGCAGGAAACGAGACAGCTGAGCCACCTACAGACCAGCCGTATCGCTAAAGGCCACAAGAGGGAGCCCAAGAACAGAACTCACACAGTACCACTCATGACCACAGGAGGGAGCCTGAGAACAGAATTCACAACAGTACCCCCCCCCCTTGAGGAGGGGTCACCGAACCCTCACCAGAGCCCCCAGGCCGATCAGGACGAGCCAAATGAAAGGCACGAACCAAATCGGCCGCATGGACATCAGAGGCAACAACCCAGGAATTATCCTCCTGACCATAGCCCTTCCATTTGACCAAGTACTGAAGCTTCCGTCTTGAAACACGAGAATCCAAGATCTTCTCCACCACATACTCCAGTTCTCCCTCGACCAAGACCGGAGCAAGAGGATCAACAGAAGGAACCACTGGCACCACATACCTCCGCAACAAAGACCTATGGAACACATTATGAATGGCAATCGATGCTGGGAGGTCCAAACGAAATGACACAGGGTTGAGGATTTCGAGAATCTTATAAGGGCCGATGAACTGAGGATTGAACATAGGAGAGGAAACCTTCATAGGAACATAACGAGAAGACAACCATACCAAATCCCCCACACGAAGTCGGGGACCCACACAGCGACGGCGGTTGGCAAAGCGCTGAGCCTTCTCTTGTGACAGCGTCAAATTGTCCACCACGTGGTCCCAAATCTGCTGCAACCTATCTACCACAGAATCCACCCCAGGACAGTCAGAAGGCTCAACCTGACCTGAGGAAAAACGAGGATGAAAACCAGAATTGCAAAAAAAAGGCGAAACCAAAGTAGCAGAACTAGCCCGATTATTGAGGGCGAACTCAGCCAAAGGCAAAAAAGTCACCCAATCATCCTGATCAGCAGAAACAAAACATCTCAGATAAGTTTCCAAGGTCTGATTAGTTCGTTCGGTTTGGCCATTCGTCTGAGGATGGAAGGCTGACGAAAAAGATAATTCAATGCCCATCTTAGCACAAAAGGACCGCCAAAATCTGGACACAAACTGTGATCCTCTGTCAGACACAATGTTCTCCGGAATACCATGTAAACGAACCACATTCTGAAAAAACAGTGGAACCAAATCGGAGGAGGAAGGCAGCTTAGGCAAGGGCACCAAATGGACCATTTTAGAAAAACGATCACAAACCACCCAGATGACAGACATTCTCTGAGAGACTGGAAGATCCGAAATAAAATCCATGGAAATATGCGTCCAGGGCCTCTTCGGGACAGGCAAGGGCAAAAGCAATCCACTGGCACGAGAACAGCAAGGCTTGGCCCGAGCACAAATCCCACAGGACTGCACAAAGGAACGCACATCCCGCGACAAAGAAGGCCACCAAAAGGACCTAGCCACCAAATCCCTGGTGCCAAAAATCCCAGGATGACCCGCCAAAACTGAAGAATGAACCTCGGAAATGACTCTACTGGTCCATCTATCCGGGACAAACAGTCTCTCCGGTGGACAACGGTCAGGTCTAATGGCCTGAAATTCCTGCAGCACCCGTCGCAAATCAGGGGAGATGGCAGACAAAATCACCCCCTCTCTGAGGATACCAGCTGGTTCCGAAACTCCCGGAGAGTCAGGCACAAAACTCCTAGAAAGGGCATCAGCCTTCACGTTCTTCGAACCCGGAAGGTACGAAACCACGAAATCGAAACGGGAGAAAAACAGCGACCAACGAGCCTGTCTAGGATTTAGCCGCTTGGCAGACTCGAGATAAGTCAAATTCTTGTGATCCGTCAAGACCACCACACGATGTTTGGCTCCCTCAAGCCAATGTCGCCACTCCTCAAATGCCCACTTCATTGCCAACAACTCCCGATTACCAACATCATAATTCCGCTCGGCAGGCGAAAACTTTCTTGAAAAGAAAGCACATGGTCTCATCACAGAGCCATCAGAGCTTCTCTGCGACAAGACAGCCCCTGCTCCAATCTCAGAAGCATCAACCTCGACCTGGAAGGGAAGAGAGACATCCGGCTGACGCAAAACAGGAGCCGAAGAAAACCGACGTTTCAGCTCCTGAAAGGCCTCCACGGCCGCAGGAGACCAATTCGTAACATCAGAACCCTTCTTGGTCAAATCCGTCAAAGGCTTAACCACACTGGAAAAATTAGTGATGAAGCGACGGTAAAAATTAGCAAAACCCAAGAACTTCTGAAGACTGAGTCTTCACCGATGTAGGTTGAGTCCAGTCATGAATAGCCTGGACCTTGACTGGATCCATCTCAATAGTAGAAGGAGAAAAAATAAAGCCCAAAAAGGAAACCTTCTGGACTCCAAAGAGACATTTAGAGCCCTTCACAAACAAGGCATTGGCTCGCAGGACCTGAAATACCATCCTGACCTGCTTCACATGAGATTCCCAGTCATCAGAAAAGACCAAAATATCATCCAGGTACACAATCATAAATCTATCCAGATACTCTCGGAAGATGTCGTGCATGAAGGACTGGAACACAGAAGGGGCATTAGAAAGCCCAAAAGGCATCACCAAGTACTCAAAATGGCCTTCGGGCGTATTAAATGCTGTTTTCCATTCATCGACCTACTTAATACGCACAAGATTATACGCTCCACGAAGATCTATCTTGGTGAACCAACTGGACCCCTTAATCCGAGCAAACAGATCAGACAATAGAGGCAAAGGGTACTGAAATTTGACCGTGATGTTATTTAGAAGGCGATAATCTATACAGGGTCTCAGAGAACCATCCTTCTTGGCCACAAAAAAGAACCCCGCACCCAAAGGGGACGAGGACGGGCGAATATGCCCCTTCTCCAAAGACTCCTTTATATAACTCCGCATAGCGGCATGTTCTGGCACAGATAAATTAAAAAGTCGTCCCTTAGGGAACTTACTACCAGGAACCAAATTTATAGCGCAATCACAATCCCTATGAGGAGGTAGGGCACTGGATTTGGGCTCATCAAATACATCCTGGTAGTCCGACAAAAATTCAGGGACTTCAGAAGGAGTAGAAGAAGCAATTGACACCAAAGGAGCATCGCCATGAATCCCCTGGCAACCCCAACTTGACACAGACATTGCTTTCCAATCCAGGACTGGATTATGAGCCTGCAGCCATGGCAGACCCAACACGACAACATCATGCAAATTATGCAACACAAGAAAGCGAATCACCTCCTGATGTGCAGGAGTCATGCACATGGTCACCTGAGTCCAGTAGTGAGGTTTATTCTTGGCCAATGGAGTAGCATCAATTCCCTTTAGTGGAATAGGGAATTGTAAAGGCTCCAAGATAAAACCACAGCGCCTGGCAAAAGACAAATCCATCAAATTCAGGGCAGCACCTGAATCCACAAAAGCCATAACTGAGTAGGATGACAGAGAGCAAATCAAAGTAACAGACAAAATGAATTTAGGCTGTACAGTACCAATGGTGACAGACTTAGCGAAGTTTTTTGTGCGCTTAGAGCATGCTGAGATAACATGAGCAGAATCACCACAGTAAAAGCACAACCCATTCTGACGTCTGTGATTTTGCCGTTCAATTCTGGTCAGAATCCTGTCACATTGCATAGACTCAGGCTTCTGTTCAGAAAATACCGCCAGATGGTGCACAGGTTTGCGCTCCCGTAAACGCCGATCAACCTGAATGGCCAAAGACATTGACTCATTCAGACCCGCAGGCGTGGGGAACCCCACCATAACATCCTTAAGGGCTTCAGAAAGACCCTTTCTGAAAATCGCTGCCAGGGAACACTCATTCCACTGAGTGAGCACAGACCACTTTCTAAACTTCTGACAATAAACCTCTGCTTCATCCTGACCCTGAGAAAGAGTCAGCAAAACCTTTTCTGCTTGGTCTACCAGATTTGGTTCCTCATAGAGTAATCCGAGCGCCAGAAAAAAACGCATCCACATTTAGTAATGCAGGATCTCCTGGCGCCAGAGAGAATGCCCAATCCTGAGGGTCACCACGCAACAAAGAAACAATAATTTTAACTTGCTGAACAGGGTCACCAGAGGAACGAGGTCTCAGAGAAAGAAATAACTTACAATTATTCTTAAAGTTCAAAAACCTACATCGATCTCCAGAGAATAACTCAGGAATTGGTATTTTAGGCTCGGACATAGGACTGTGAACTACATAGTCCTGAATGCTTTGTACCCTTGCAGAGAGATGATCCACACTAGAGGACAGACTCTGAATGTCCATATCTGCAGCTGAATTCTGAACCACCCAGAGATTAAGGGGAGGAGAGAAGCAAAACACACTGCAGAGAAAAAAAAATGAACTCAGGATTTCTCTTATCCCTCTTCTGCGATGCATTAACACTTTATGGCCTGATGTACTGTTATGGATCCTGGTGGCAAGGATCACAAAACTGACCTGATAGGTAAACGGAATATAGGACAAGCTCTGGGGATGTGGGAACTATACTGACCGCAACACTGATCCTATCCAAACACACTAAAGGCAGCCGTGGAGCGTTACCTAAAATCCTAGATGCCTCTTCACAGCCTGAGAAACTAGCTACCCCTAGAGAGAAAGCAAGCCTCACTTGCCTCAGAGAAATAACCCCAAAAGTTTAGACAGCCCCCCACAAATAATAACGGTGAGTTAAGGGGAAAGCACAAACATAGAAATGAAAACAGGTTTTAGCAAAATGAGGCCCGCTAATACTAAATAGACAGAAGATAGCAAGGGATCTGTGCGGTCAGTAAAAAACACTATCAAAAACTATCCACGCAGAGAATTGTTGTGGATTCTGTTGGTGGGCTCCCTCTGGTGGTTACTGCTGGTACTGGGTGACTTTGGTGGGTTGCGGCCTTTGGTTTCCACCTGTCCATCAGAGGCTGGGTGTTTCCTATTTTACCTGGCCTTTCTGTCATTTCCCTTGCCGGCTATCAATGTGTTCAGATGTGCACTGTTTGGTTCCTGCCTACCTGCTCCCAGATCTTTCAGGATAAGCTAAGTGCTGATTTTCAGTTGTTTGGTTTTTGGTCCAGCTTGCTTAGAATGTCTCTATGCTAGCTGGTTGCTCTAGTGGACTGAGGTTCTCCCCATGTGCCATGAGTTGGCACATGGGTTCTTGTAATCTCAGGATGGTTCTTTTGATTAGGGTTTTTTGCTGACCGCTCAGTCCCCTTTTGTATCATTCTGCTTTCTAGTTTTCAGCGGGCCTCTATTTGCTAAAGCTATATACATCATCTCTATGTGTGTGCCTTCCTCTCATTTCACCGTCAATACATGTGGGGGGCAACTATACCTTTGGGGTTAATTCCTCTGGAGGCAAGTGAGGTCTTGTTTTCTCTGCAGTACTAGTTAGCTCTTAGGCTGGTGCGTGGCGTCTAGAACCAACGTAGGCACGCTCCCTGGCTATCTCTAGTTGCGTTTGTCAGGCGTAGGGCAGCGGTCAGCCCAGGTTCCATCACCCTAGAGCTCGTCCGATATTGTGTTATACTTTGCTTGTCCTGTGCTATCCCTAGCCATTGGGGATTCATGACAGTATAGCCGGCCCACAAAGTGTTAATTGTTTGGGCTGAAGCAGGAGGAAAAGAAGTGTTCAAGGAAAAATTTTTTTTTTTTTCCTTCAGAGTTTTGCTGCCTAGCCCTTAATTGCTGTCTAGCTGCTTCTTACCTCCTCTTAACCCTTGAATGGCTCTGATCTTAGCTGTTTATCATGGATGTCCAGAGTTTGGCTTCCAGCCTGAGTAATCTCGCGGCAAAGGTTCAAAACATACAGGATTTCGTTGTTCACACTCCCATGTCTGAACCTAGAATTCCTATTCCAGAGTTTTTTTCTGGAGATAGATCTACCTTCCTGAATTTCAGGAACAATTGTAAATTGTTTCTCTCTTTGAAATCTCGCTCCTCTGGAGACCCTGCTCAACAGGTCAAGATTGTTATATCGTTCCTACGGGGCGACCCTCAGAATTGGGCATTTGCATTGGCACCAGGGGATCCTGCGTTGCTCAGTGTGGATGCGTTTTTTCTGGCATTGGGATTGCTCTATGAGGAACCTAACCTAGAGATTCAGGCTGAAAAGGCTTTATTAGCCCTCTCTCAGGGGCATGATGAAGCGGAAATATATTGTCAGAAATTTCGGAAATGGTCGGTGCTTACTCAGTGGAATGAGTGCGCCCTGGCTGCAAACTTCAGAAATGGTCTTTCTGAGGCCATTAAGGATATTATGGTGGGGTTCCCTGCGCCTACAGGTCTGAATGAGTCTATGGCTATGGCCATTCAGATTGATCGGCGTTTACGGGAGCGCAAACCCGTGCACCAGTTGGCGGTGTCTTCTGAACAGGCACCTGAGACTATGCAATGTGATAGAATTCAGTCCAGAAGTGAACGGCAAAATTATAGGCGGAAAAATGGTTTGTGTTTTTATTGTGGTGATTCAGCTCATGTTATATCAGCATGCTCTAAACGCACAAAAAGGGTTGATAAATCTTTTGCCATTGATACTCTGCAGTCTAAGTTCATTTTGTCTGTGACTCTGATTTTTTCACTGTCTTCCATTTCCGTCGATGCCTATGTGGATTCAGGCGCTGCCCTGAGTCTTATGGATTGGTCATTTGCTAAACGCTGCGGTTTTAGTCTAGAGCCTCTGGAAGTTCCTATTCCTCTGAAGGGTATTGATTCTACACCATTGGCTATGAATAAACCGCAGTATTGGACACAAGTGACCATGCGCATGACTCCCGTTCATCAGGAGGTGATTCGCTTCCTTGTACTGTATAATTTACATGATGTACTAGTGCTTGGTCTGCCATGGTTACAAACTCATAATCCTGTCCTGGACTGGAAAACAATGTCTGTGCTAAGCTGGGGATGTCAGGGGGTTCATGATGATGCACCTCCGATTTCAATCGCTTCATCGACTCCTTCGGAGATCCCTGCGTTTTTGTCAGATTATAAGGATGTTTTTGAGGAGCCTAAGCTCAATTCGCTCCCTCCTCATAGAGATTGTGACTGTGCTATAGAATTGATTCCTGGCAGTAAGTTCCCTAAGGGTCGTTTATTTAATCTGTCACTGCCAGAGCATACTGCCATGCGGAATTATATTAAGGAGTCCTTGGAAAAGGGACATATTCGTCCATCTTCGTCCCCTCTGGGAGCAGGTTTTTTTTTCGTGGCAAAAAAAGATGCTTCCCTGAGGCCTTGTATAGATTATCGCCTTCTGAATAAGATTACAGTCAAATACCAGTATCCATTGCCATTATTTACTGATTTGTTTGCTCGCTTTAAGGGGGCTAGGTGGTTCACTAAAATAGATCTTCGTGGTGCGTATAATTTGGTGCGGATAAAACAGGGTGATGAGTGGAAAACCGCATTTAATACGCCTGAGGGCCATTTTGAGTATTTGGTAATGCCTTTTGGACTCTCCAATGCTCCGTCAGTCTTTCAGTCCTTTATGCACAATATTTTCCGTGAATATCTGGATAAGTTTATGATTGTGTATTTGGATGATATTTTGGTGTTTTCTGATGACTGGGAGTCTCATGTTCTACAGGTCAGGAAGGTGTTTCAGGTTTTGCGGGCCAATTCTCTGTTTGTGAAGGGCTCAAAGTGTCTCTTTGGAGTCCAGAAGATTTCTTTTTTGGGGTACATTTTTTCTCCTTCTACTATTGAGATGGAGCCCGTTAAGGTTCAGGCTATTTGTGACTGGACACAACCTACATCTGTTAAGAGCCTTCAGAAGTTCTTGGGGTTTGCTAATTTTTATCGTCGGTTCATTGCTAATTTTTCCAGTATTGTTAAACCTTTGACTGATTTGACTAAAAAGGGTGCTGATGTTGCTGATTGGTCTCCTGCGGCCGTGGAGGCCTTTCGGGAACTTAAGCGCCGGTTTTCTTCTGCTCCTGTGTTGTGTCAACCAGATGTGTCACTTCCTTTTCAGGTGGAGGTTGATGCTTCCGAGATTGGAGCGGGGGCGGTTTTGTCACAGAGAAGTTCTAATGGCTCGGTGACGAAGCCATGTGCTTTCTTCTCTAGAAAATTCTCGCCCGCCGAGCGCAATTATGATGTGGGTAATCGGGAGCTTTTGGCCATGAAGTGGGCATTTGAGGAGTGGCGTCATTGGCTTGAGGGTGCTAAACATCGCGTGGTGGTCTTGACTGATCACAAGAATCTCATTTACCTTGAGTCTGCCAGGCGTTTGAATCCTAGACAGGCTCGTTGGTCATTATTTTTTTCTCGTTTCAATTTCGTGGTTTCATACCTGCCAGGTTCAAAGAATGTGAAGGCAGATGCTCTTTCCAGGAGTTTTGTGCCTGATTCTCCTGGAGACACTGGGCCTGCTGGTATCCTTAGGGATGGGGTAATATTGTCCGCCGTATCCCCAGACTTGCGACGCGCATTGCAGGAGTTTCAGGTGGATAAACCGGATCGATGTCCACCAGAAAGACTGTTTGTTCCGGATGATTGGACCAGTAGAGTCATCTCCGAGGTCCATTCTTCTGTGTTGGCTGGTCATCCTGGAATATTTGGTACAAGAGATTTGGTGGCCAGGTCTTTTTGGTGGCCTTCCTTGTCTAGGGATGTGCGTACCTTTGTGCAGTCTTGTGAAGTGTGTGCTCGAGCTAAGCCTTGCTGTTCACGGGCTAGTGGGTTGTTGTTATCTTTGCCCATCCCGAAGAGGCCTTGGACGCACATTTCCATGGATTTTATTTCTGATCTCCCGGTTTCACAGAAAATGTCCGTTATCTGGGTTGTGTGTGACCGCTTTTCTAAGATGGTTCATTTGGTGCCCTTGCCTAAGTTACCCTCCTCCTCTGAGTTGGTTCCTTTGTTTTTTCAGAACGTGGTTCGTTTGCATGGGATTCCGGAGAATATCGTTTCTGACAGGGGATCCCAGTTTGTGTCTAGATTTTGGCGGACGTTTTGTGCCAAGATGGGCATTGATTTGTCTTTCTCGTCTGCATTCCATCCTCAGACGAATGGCCAGACGGAGCGAACTAATCAGACCTTGGAAACTTATTTGAGGTGTTTTGTTTCTGCTGATCAGGATGACTGGGTTGCTTTTTTGCCACTGGCCGAATTTGCTCTTAATAATCGGGCTAGTTCTGCCACGTTGGTCTCTCCTTTTTTTTGTAATTCGGGGTTTCATCCTCGTTTTTCCTCTGGTCAGGGGGAATCTTCGGATTGTCCTGGAGTAGACGTGGTGGTGGACAGGCTACATCAGATTTGGAATCAGGTGGTGGACAATTTGAAGTTATCTCAGGAGAAGACTCAGCAGTTTGCTAATCGCCGTCGCCGCGTGGGTCCCCGACTTCTTGTTGGGGACTTGGTGTGGTTGTCTTCTCGTTTTGTCCCTATGAAGGTCTCCTCTCCTAAGTTCAAGCCTCGGTTCATCGGTCCTTATAGGATCTCGGAGATTCTTAACCCTGTATCTTTTCGTTTGGATCTCCCAGCATCGTTTGCTATTCATAATGTGTTCCATCGGTCGTTGTTGCGGAGGTATGAGGTGCCCGTTGTTCCTTCGGTCGAGCCTCCTGCTCCGGTGCTGGTGGAGGGAGAATTGGAGTATGTTGTTGAAAAGATCTTGGATTCTCGTGTTTCCAGACGCAAACTCCAGTATTTGGTTAAGTGGAAGGGTTATGGTCAGGAGGATAATTCCTGGGTGGTCGCCTCCGATGTTCACGCGACTGATTTGGTCCGCGCCTTCCATAGAGCTCACCCTGATCGCCCTGGGGGTTCTCGTGAGGGTTCGGTGACCCCTCCTCAAGGGGGGGGTACTGTTGTGGATTCTGTTGGTGGGCTCCCTCTGGTGGTTACTGCTGGTACTGGGTGACTTTGGTGGGTTGCGGCCTTTGGTTTCCACCTGTCCATCAGAGGCTGGGTGTTTCCTATTTTACCTGGCCTTTCTGTCATTTCCCTTGCCGGCTATCAATGTGTTCAGATGTGCACTGTTTGGTTCCTGCCTACCTGCTCCCAGATCTTTCAGGATAAGCTAAGTGCTGATTTTCAGTTGTTTGGTTTTTGGTCCAGCTTGCTTAGAATGTCTCTATGCTAGCTGGTTGCTCTAGTGGACTGAGGTTCTCCTGTTGTGAATTTGGATTCTGGGCTCCCCCGGTGGCTACTGGTGGAATTGAACTTGTGACATCATCTTCCCTGTTCACCTGTTCTGATTAGATCTGGGTGTTGCTATATAACCTGGCTTCTCTGTTAGATGCTTGCCGGTCAACAATGTTATCAGAAGCCTCTCTGTGCTTGTTCCTGCTCCCAGACATCTACTAGATAAGTTGGACATTCGTCCATGTTTTGTTTTTGTATTTTGGTTCCAGTTCACAGCTGCAGTTTCGTTACTGTGTCTGGAAAGCTCTTGTTGATCAGGAATTGCCACTCTGGTATTATGAGTTAATGCCAGAGTCCTAAAGTAATTTCTGGATGTGTTTTGTTAGGGTTTTCTACTGACCATGAAAGTATGCTTTCTGTCTTCTGCTATCTAGAAAGCGGACCTCAAATTTGCTAAAACTATTTTCCTGCTGCGTTTGTTATTTCTTCTAAAATCACCGCCAATATATGTGGGGGGCCTCTGTCTCCTTTTTTGGGGCATTTCTCTAGAGGTGAGTCAGGTCTTATATTTCCCTCTGCTAGCATTATTTAGTTCTCCGGCCGGCGCTGGGCATATAGGGATAAAAAGTAGGACATGCTACCTGGCTACTTCTAGATGATGCGGTTGGTTTAGTTCATGGTCAGTACAGTTACATCTTCCAAGAGCTTGTTCCTATAGAGGCTTATGCTAGTTCTCTGGCCATGGAGATCATGACAGTTTGACCGGCCACTAAAGGGTTAAAATCCTTGGCTGAGAAAGGAGAGAAATAAGAAGTCTGCTGAGAGTTTTTTTTTTTTTTCTCTGTGCTCTTAATTGGATCACTTGCCAGTCTGTCTATGCTGCAGTCTTTCTTTTTTTTCTCTCTCCTTATAATCTTTGAATGGCTTTGTGTTCACCTGTTAATAATGGATCTTCAGAGTGTAACTGCAGGTTTGAATAATCTCACCACGAAAGTACAAAATTTGCAAGATTTTATTATTCATGCTCCGGTATCTGAGCCGAGAATTCCTTTGCCGGAATTCTTCTCAGGGAATAGATCTAGCTTTCAGAATTTTAGAAATAATTGTAAGCTATTTTTGTCCCTGAAATCTCGTTCTGCTGGAGACCCTGCACAGCAGGTTGGGATTGTGATTTCCTTGCTCCGGGGCGACCCTCAAGACTGGGCTTTTGCATTGGCACCAGGGGATCCTGCGTTGCGCAATGTGGATGCGTTTTTTTTGGCCTTGGGCTTGCTGTATGAGGAACCTCATTTGGAACTTCAGGCAGAAAAAACTTTGATGTCCCTATCGCAGGGGCAAGATGAAGCTGAAATTTACTGCCAAAGATTCCGTAAATGGTCTGTGCTTACTCAGTGGAATGAGTGTGCCTTGGCGGCTACTTTCAGAGAGGGTCTCTCTGATGCCATTAAGGATGTTATGGTGGGGTTCCCTGTGCCTGCGGGTCTGAATGAGTCCATGACAATGGCCATTCAGATCGATAGGCGTCTGCGGGAGCGCAAACCAGTGCACCATCTGGCGGTGTCCACTGAGAAGACGCCAGAAAGCATGCAGTGTGATAGAATTCTGTCCAGAAGCGAGCGGCAGAATTTTAGACGGAAAAATGGGTTGTGTTTCTATTGTGGGGATTCTACTCATGTTATATCAGCATGCTCTAAGCGTACTAAAAAGCTTGATAAATCCGTTTCCATTGGCACTTTACAGTCTAAATTTATTTTGTCTGTGACCCTGATTTGCTCTTTGTCATCTATTACTACTGACGCCTATATCGACTCTGGCGCCGCTTTGAGTCTTATGGATTGGTCCTTTGCCAATCGTTGTGGGTATGATTTAGAGCCTTTGGAAACTCTTATTCCTCTGAAGGGGATTGACTCCACCCCATTGGCTAATAATAAACCACAATACTGGACACAAGTGACTATGTGTATTAATCCGGATCACCAGGAGACTATTCGTTTTCTGGTGCTGTATAATCTACATGATGATTTGGTGCTGGGATTGCCATGGCTGCAGTCTCACAACCCAGTCCTTGACTGGAGAGCTATGTCTGTGTTGAGCTGGGGATGTAAGGGGACTCATGGGGACGTACCTTTGGTGTCCATTTCATCATCTATTCCCTCTGAAATCCCTGAGTTCCTGTCTGATTATCGTGACGTCTTTGAAGAACCCAAGCTGGGTTCACTACCTCCGCACCGTGAGTGCGATTGTGCTATAGATTTAATTCCGGGTAGTAAATACCCAAAGGGTCGTTTATTTAATCTGTCTGTGCCTGAACATACTGCTATGCGAGAATATATAAAGGAGTCCTTGGAAAAGGGACATATTCGTCCATCGTCATCTCCCTTAGGAGCCGGTTTTTTCTTTGTGTCAAAAAAAGACGGCTCTTTGAGACCATGTATTGATTATCGGCTTTTGAATAAAATCACGGTTAAATATCAATACCCATTGCCGTTGCTGACTGATTTGTTTGCTCGCATAAAGGGGGCCAAGTGGTTCTCTAAGATTGATCTCCGTGGGGCGTATAATTTGGTGCGGATCAGGCAGGGGGATGAGTGGAAAACCGCATTTAATACGCCCGAGGGCCACTTTGAGTATTTGGTGATGCCTTTTGGTCTTTCTAATGCCCCTTCAGTCTTCCAGTCCTTTATGCATGATATTTTCCGCGATTTTTTGGATAAATTTATGATAGTGTATCTGGATGATATTCTGATTTTTTCGGATGACTGGGACTCTCATGTCCGGCAAGTTAAGAGGGTTTTTCAGGTTTTGCGGTCTAATTCTCTGTGTGTCAAGGGTTCTAAGTGCGTTTTTGGGGTTCAGAGAATTTCCTTTTTGGGATATATTTTTTCTCCCTCTTCCATTGAGATGGATCCTGTCAAGGTTCAAGCTATTTGTGATTGGACGCAGCCCTCTTCTCTTAAAAGTCTTCAGAAATTTTTGGGCTTTGCCAACTTTTATCGTCGATTTATTTCTGGTTTTTCGGATGTCGTTAAGCCATTGACCGATTTGACTAGACAGGGTGCTGATGTTGCTAATTGGTCCCCTGATGCTGTGGAGGCCTTTCAGGAGCTTAAGCGCTGTTTTTCTTCTGCCCCTGTGTTGCGTCAGCCTGATGTGACTCTTCCTTTTCAGGTTGAGGTCGACGCTTCTGAGATCGGAGCTGGGGCAGTGTTGTCGCAGAAAAGTTCTGACTGCGCCGTGATGAGGCCTTGTGCCTTCTTTTCCCGTAAATTTTCGCCCGCTGAGCGGAATTATGATGTTGGGAATCGGGAGCTTTTGGCCATGAAGTGGGCGTTTGAGGAGTGGCGCCATTGGCTCGAGGGGGCCAGACATCAGGTGGTGGTATTGACTGACCACAAAAATTTGATTTATCTTGAGACCGCCAGGCGCCTGAATCCTAGACAGGCGCGCTGGTCATTATTTTTTTCTCGGTTTAATTTTGTGGTATCGTACCTACCAGGTTCTAAGAATGTTAAGGCGGATGCCCTTTCTAGGAGTTTTGAGCCTGATTCACCTGGCAACTCTGACCCCACAGGTATTCTTAAGGAGGGAGTTATCTTGTCAGCCGTTTCTCCAGACCTGCGGCGGGCCTTGCAGGAGTTTCAGGCGGATAGACCGGATCGTTGTCCGCCTGATAGGCTGTTTGTTCCTGATGATTGGACCAGTAAAGTCATCTCTGAGGTGCATTCTTCTGCGTTGGCAGGTCATCCTGGAATTTTTGGTACCAGGGATTTGGTGGCAAGATCCTTCTGGTGGCCTTCCCTGTCACGAGATGTGCGAGGCTTTGTGCAGTCTTGTGACGTTTGTGCTCGGGCCAAGCCTTGTTGTTCTCGGGCTAGTGGATTATTGTTGCCCTTGCCTATTCCTAAGAGGCCTTGGACACACATCTCAATGGATTTTATTTCAGATCTGCCTGTTTCTCAGAAGATGTCTGTCATCTGGGTGGTGTGTGACCGTTTTTCTAAGATGGTTCATTTGGTTCCCCTGCCCAAATTGCCTTCTTCTTCCGAGTTGGTGCCCCTGTTTTTTCAAAATGTTGTTCGTTTGCATGGTATTCCTGAGAATATCGTTTCTGACAGAGGAACCCAATTTGTGTCTAGATTTTGGCGGGCATTTTGTGCTAGGATGGGCATAGATTTGTCTTTTTCGTCTGCTTTTCACCCTCAGACTAATGGCCAGACCGAGCGGACTAATCAGACCCTGGAGACATATCTGAGGTGTTTTGTGTCTGCTGACCAGGATGATTGGGTTGCTTTTTTGCCATTGGCGGAGTTCGCCCTCAATAATCGGGCCAGCTCTGCCACCTTGGTTTCCCCGTTTTTCTGTAATTCGGGGTTCCATCCTCGATTTTCCTCCGGTCAGATGGAATCCTCGGATTGTCCTGGAGTGGATGCGGTGGTGGAGAGATTGCATCATATCTGGGGGCAGGTGATGGACAATTTAAAGTTGTCCCAGGAGAAGACTCAGCTTTTTGCCAACCGTCACCGTCGTGTTGGTCCTCGGCTTTGTGTTGGAGATTTGGTGTGGTTGTCTTCTCGTTTTGTCCCTATGAGGGTCTCATCTCCTAAGTTTAAGCCTCGGTTCATCGGTCCGTATAAAATATTGGAGATTCTTAACCCTGTTTCCTTCCGTTTGGACCTCCCTGCATCCTTTTCTATTCATAACGTTTTTCATCGGTCGTTATTGCGCAGGTATGAGGCACCGGTTGTGCCTTCCGTTGAGCCTCCTGCTCCGGTGTTGGTTGAGGGTGAGTTGGAGTACGTTGTGGAAAAAATCCTAGACTCCCGTGTTTCCAGACGGAGACTCCAGTATCTGGTCAAGTGGAAGGGATATGGCCAGGAGGATAATTCTTGGGTCACTGCATCTGATGTTCATGCCTCTGATCTGGTTCGTGCCTTTCATAGGGCCCATCCTGATCGCCCTGGTGGTTCTGGTGAGGGTTCGGTGCCCCCTCCTTGAGGGGGGGGTACTGTTGTGAATTTGGATTCTGGGCTCCCCCGGTGGCTACTGGTGGAATTGAACTTGTGACATCATCTTCCCTGTTCACCTGTTCTGATTAGATCTGGGTGTTGCTATATAACCTGGCTTCTCTGTTAGATGCTTGCCGGTCAACAATGTTATCAGAAGCCTCTCTGTGCTTGTTCCTGCTCCCAGACATCTACTAGATAAGTTGGACATTCGTCCATGTTTTGTTTTTGTATTTTGGTTCCAGTTCACAGCTGCAGTTTCGTTACTGTGTCTGGAAAGCTCTTGTTGATCAGGAATTGCCACTCTGGTATTATGAGTTAATGCCAGAGTCCTAAAGTAATTTCTGGATGTGTTTTGTTAGGGTTTTCTACTGACCATGAAAGTATGCTTTCTGTCTTCTGCTATCTAGAAAGCGGACCTCAAATTTGCTAAAACTATTTTCCTGCTGCGTTTGTTATTTCTTCTAAAATCACCGCCAATATATGTGGGGGGCCTCTGTCTCCTTTTTTGGGGCATTTCTCTAGAGGTGAGTCAGGTCTTATATTTCCCTCTGCTAGCATTATTTAGTTCTCCGGCCGGCGCTGGGCATATAGGGATAAAAAGTAGGACATGCTACCTGGCTACTTCTAGATGATGCGGTTGGTTTAGTTCATGGTCAGTACAGTTACATCTTCCAAGAGCTTGTTCCTATAGAGGCTTATGCTAGTTCTCTGGCCATGGAGATCATGACATTCTCCCCATGTGCCATGAGTTGGCACATGGGTTCTTGTAATCTCAGGATGGTTTTTTTGATTAGGATTTTTTGCTGACCGCTCAGTCCCCTTTTGTATCATTCTGCTTTCTAGTTTTCAGCGGGCCTCTATTTGCTAAAGCTATATACATCATCTCTATGTGTGTGCCTTCCTCTCATTTCACCGTCAATACATGTGGGGGGCAACTATACCTTTGGGGTTAATTCCTCTGGAGGCAAGTGAGGTCTTGTTTTCTCTGCAGTACTAGTTAGCTCTTAGGCTGGTGCGTGGCGTCTAGAACCAACGTAGGCACGCTCCCTGGCTATCTCTAGTTGCGTTTGTCAGGCGTAGGGCAGCGGTCAGCCCAGGTTCCATCACCCTAGAGCTCGTCCGATATTGTGTTATACTTTGCTTGTCCTGTGCTATCCCTAGCCATTGGGGATTCATGACAGAGAATACAAGAACCCCCACACCGACTCACGATGTGAGGGGCGCACTCCGCACCCCAGAGCTACCAGCAAGCGAGAAAATCACATATAAGCAAGCTGGACTGAACTAATCAGATAGTGAGAAACATTTTCACTGAAACAATGAGCAAATGAACTAGCAAGACTTAGCTTCTCAAGGAGGAGACAGGTCACAAGTGAAGTCCAGGAGAGATCAGAACCAGTACTGAATACAACGACAGCAGGCAACCAGTAAAGGTCCAGGTGAATTAAATAGGAACAAAAATAGCAGGAAACGGGACAGCTGAGCCACCTACAGACCAGCCGTATCGCTAAGGGCCACAAGAGGGAGCCCAAGAACAGAACTCACACAGTACCACTCATGACCACAGGAGGGAGCCTGAGAACGGAATTCACAACAGAAAGCAGGGTGACCTGTAGTTACCTTGAGTTGCGGTGATGCGCCCTCTTCTGGATGTCCTCATGAACTGGAGCCTGGGAACGTTTCCCACGCTCGAGTTCATATGAGGACATCCAGCGGAGGGCGCATCACCGCAACTCAAGGTAACTACAGGTCACCCGGCTTTCCATTCCCCGGGGTTTTTACAGGCACGAGCACTGCTTTAGCACAGCTTCTGGCTGTAAAATGATTTAACCCCTTCAGATGGATTTACTTCGTGGGACTTGACCTGAGCGACGGAAGGTATGAGATATTGTTGTTTTTTTATTTTTCCTTTGTTACAGGACGAGGGTCTTCAGGTGGATTACCAGTATAATAAAATATTACAACAACCTGTGTCTTTATTTCATTAAAGTACTTTGTAATAATGTGTGTGTTTTATTAACCATTTCATACTATTGGATTAATAATAGATAGGTGTCATAATTGACGCCTCTCCATTATTAATCTGGCTTAATGTCGCCTTACAATAGCAAGGTGACATTAACCCTTTATTACCCCATATCCCACCGCTACACGGGAGTGGGAAGAGATTGGCCAAGTGCCAGAATAGGCGCATCTTCCAGATGTGCCTTTTCTGGGGTGGCTGGGGGCAGATGTTTGTAGCCAGGGGGGCCAATAACCATGGACCCTCTCTAGGCTATTAATATCTGCCCTCAGTCACTGGCTTTACCACTCTGGCGGAGAAAATTGCGCGGGAGCCCACACCAATTTTTTCCGCCATTTAACCCTTTATTTTACAAGCTACAGCGCCCACATTTTGCACATACACACTACTAACATTAGTAGTGTGGAATATGCAAAAAAAAAAGGGATATGAGATGGTTTACTGTATGTAAACCATGTCTCATATCCTGTCGGGTTTGGGAAGGAGAAATTAAAAGCCGGCAATTGAATTACCGGCTTTTCTCTAACACCGCTGCGTATTTCTCGCAAGTCACACTGCTGGTCCGTGTGTAATCCGTATTTTTCTCGCCCCCATAGACTTTCATTTGCGATTTTTTTGCGCAATACGGTGACAAACGCAGCATGCTGCGATTTTCTACAGCCGTACAAGACCGTATATTACGGATGCGTAATATACGGCAGATAGGAGCTGGGCCATAGAGATTCATTGTGCCATGTGCAATGCGTATTTTACGGACGTAGTTTATGCGCTCATACGTCCGTAAAACTCGCTAGTGTGACGCCGGCCTAACACTGATGTTATGTGACTGCTATTTGGATTGGGTGCCAAACAGATATATAGCCAATATGACTTATAGTGGGTTATACTAGTACCATGGTCTTGGTCTATATAAATTCACTGGTTATGCCGGGGACTTACTTGTTTCTAAACTAGGGCCTCTTTTTTGTTCTACTTTTGCGTTATTCTGTGATTTATTGTGTGAACAGTATTTATAATAAAATGTACAATTTTAAAATTTTCTTCATGTAGGGAACTCTATTTTCTTTGTGTTTAAATACCATAGAAAAATATCAGCCCATCCTCATCCAGGACAGAGAGAGGATTGTTTTCACTTGTCATCTGTGTACAATTCGTTTTATCACTCAGCAACTATTAATCATTTACAGGAACATTTTCTGTTTCCCATCTTACAGAACTGCAATATGTTCATAAAAATCACATGCCACTCTGATGGTCTATATACTGGTGGTCCGTATACTGATGGTCCATATACTGATGGTCCATATACTGATGGTTATATACTGATGGTCCATATACTGATGGTCTATATACTGATGGTTATATACTGATGTTCCGTGTACTGATGGTCCATATACTGATGGTTATATACTGATGGTCCATATACTGATGGTCCATATACTGATGGTTATATACTGATGGTCCGTGTACTGATGGTCCATATACTGATGGTTATATACTGATGGTCCATATACTGATGGTCCATATACTGATGGTTATATACTGATGGTCCATATACTGATGGTTATATACTGATGTTCCGTGTACTGATGGTCCATATACTGATGGTTATATACTGATGGTCCGTATACTGATGGTCCATATACTGATGGTTATATACTGATGTTCCGTGTACTGATGGTCCATATACTGATGGTTATATACTGATGGTCCATATACTGATGGTCCATATACTGATGGTTATATACTAATGGTCCATGTACTGATGGTCCATATACTGATGGTTATATACTGATGGTCCATATACTGATGGTCCGTATATTGATGGTCCGTATACTGATGGTCCATACTGATGGTTATATACTGATGGTCCATATACTGATGGTCCGTGTACTGATGGTCCGTGTACTGATGGTCCATATACTGATGGTTATATACTGATGGTCCATATACTGATGGTCCATATACTGATGGTCTATATACTGATGGTCTATATACTGATGGTCCGTGTACTGAAGGTCCATATACTGATGGTCTATATACTGATGGTACGTATACTGATGGTCCATATACTGATGGTTTTATACTGATGGTCCATATACTGATGGTTATATACTGATGGTCCATATACTGATGGTTATATACTGATGGTCCATATACTGATGATCCGTATATTGATGGTCCGTAAACTGATGGTCCATACTGATGGTCCATATACTGATGGTCCATATACTGATGGTCCGTGTACTGATGGTCCATATACTGATGGTTATATACTGATGGTCCATATTCTAATGGTCCGTATACTGATGGTCCGTATACTGATGGTCCATATACTGATGGTTATATACTGATGGTCCATATACTGATGGTCCATATACTGATAGTTATATACTGATGGTCCGTGTACTGATGGTCCATATACTGATGGTCTATATACTGATGATCCGTATACTGATGGTCCGTATACTGATGGTCTGTATACTCATGGTCTGTATACTGATGGTCCATATACTGATGGTCCGTATACTGATGGTCAGTATACTGATGGTCCGTATACTGATGGTCTATATACTGATGGTTATATACTGATGTTCCGTGTACTGATGGTCCATATACTGATGGTTATATACTGATGGTCCATATACTGATGGTCCATATACTGATGGTTATATACTAATGGTCCATGTACTGATGGTCCATATACTGATGGTTATATACTGATGGTCCATATACTGATGGTCCGTGTACTGATGGTCCATATACTGATGGTTATATACTGATGGTCCATATTCTAATGGTCCGTATACTGATGGTCCGTATACTGATGGTCCATATACTGATGGTTATATACTGATGGTCCATATACTGATGGTCCATATACTGATGGTTATATACTGATGGTCCGTGTACTGATGGTCCATATACTGATGGTCTATATACTGATGATCCGTATACTGATGGTCCGTATACTGATGGTCTGTATACTCATGGTCTGTATACTGATGGTCCATATACTGATGGTCCGTATACTGATGGTCAGTATACTGATGGTCCGTATACTGATGGTCTATATACTGATGGTTATATACTGATGTTCCGTGTACTGATGGTCCATATACTGATGGTTATATACTGATGGTCCATATACTGATGGTCCATATACTGATGGTTATATACTAATGGTCCATGTACTGATGGTCCATATACTGATGGTCCATATACTGATGGCCTATATACTGATGGTCCATATACTGATGTTCCGTGTACTGATGGTCCATATACTGATGGTTATATACTGATGGTCCGTATACTGATGGTCCATATACTGATGGTTATATACTGATGTTCCGTGTACTGATGGTCCATATACTGATGGTTATATACTGATGGTCCATATACTGATGGTCCATATACTGATGGTTATATACTAATGGTCCATGTACTGATGGTCCATATACTGATGGTTATATACTGATGGTCCATATACTGATGGTCCGTATATTGATGGTCCGTATACTGATGGTCCATACTGATGGTCCATATACTGATGGTCCATATACTGATGGTCCGTGTACTGATGGTCCGTGTACTGATGGTCCATATACTGATGGTTATATACTGATGGTCCATATACTGATGGTCCATATACTGATGGTCTATATACTGATGGTCTATATACTGATGGTCCGTGTACTGAAGGTCCATATACTGATGGTCTATATACTGATGGTACGTATACTGATGGTCCATATACTGATGGTTTTATACTGATGGTCCATATACTGATGGTTATATACTGATGGTCCATATACTGATGGTTATATACTGATGGTCCATATACTGATGGTCCGTATATTGATGGTCCGTATACTGATGGTCCATACTGATGGTCCATATACTGATGGTCCATATACTGATGGTCCGTGTACTGATGGTCCATATACTGATGGTTATATACTGATGGTCCATATTCTAATGGTCCGTATACTGATGGTCCGTATACTGATGGTCCGTATACTGATGGTTATATACTGATGGTCCATATACTGATGGTTATATACTGATGGTCCGTGTACTGATGGTCCATATACTGATGGTCTATATACTGATGATCCGTATACTGATGGTCCGTATACTGATGGTCTGTATACTCATGGTCTGTATACTGATGGTCCATATACTGATGGTCCGTATACTGATGGTCAGTATACTGATGGTCCGTATACTGATGGTCTATATACTGATGGTTGTATACTGATGGTCCGTATACTGATGGTGTATATACTGATGGTGTATATACTGATGGTCCGTATACTGATGGTCCATATACTGATGGTCAATATACTGATGGTCCGTATACTGATGGTCTATATACTGATGGTTGTATACTGATGGTCCGTATACTGATGGTGTATATACTGATGGTCTATATACTGATGGTCCGTATACTGATGGTCCATATACTGATGGTCAATATACTGATGGTCCATATACTGATTGTCCATATACTGGTGACTCGTATAGTGATGGTCCATATACTGGTGACCCGTATACTGATGATACATATACTGATGATCTGTGTGGCATCTGTTTTTTTTTCTGGCACCCATCAGAATTCAGAGTCAAATCAGAGCATTGAAATACAGAATCACAGGAACCAATATCATATTAGTAGTCATCGAGATCAACTCATAAGGCTACTATAGGTAATGACATATAATGCTTCTTTCTAATTATTCAAACCACAAAAATCAAAGCATAAAATCATGTCAAAGAAAGGTAAAAATACATTTTATTAGATCATTAATAAAAGATACACAAGGACTGTGCACGAATTTGTATATGACAATCAAGAATATGTAATTAACACAACCAGAGCAATTAAACAGGAGCAAAGGTGCACCCACTAGAATGTGTAGCGCCACAGGATAATAATGGGCATATATGGAGAGTCTAGGCTCAATAGCAACCAAATAACCAGTGTTTCCATCAAGTTGGGGGATGCAGCCCCCCGAGGAAACCGAGGGCGAAACGCGCGTTGGGGCGCGTGTGTATGCACGTGGACGGGAATAATGGGTAAGATCACTTGATGGGAACACTGGTTTCAGGACATGTTGGGGCTCTTTGCTGACTGTTTTTGATTGACCATACCTATGTTGCCAAATACTCATATAGATTGAACTAGGGAATAGGTTGTATAGCCTGTGTCGCACTAGCATTCTTGGTTCTCTATTATTTGGTTGCTATTGAGCCTAGACTCTCCATATATGCCCATTATTATCCTGTGGTGCTACACATTCTAGTGGGTGCACCTTTGCTCCTGTTTAATTGCTCTGGTTGTGTTAATTACATATTCTTGATTGTCATATACAAATTTGTGCACAGTCCTTGTGTATCTTTTATAAATGATCTAATAAAATGTATTTTTACCTTTCTTTGACATGATTTTATGCTTTGATTTTGTGGTTCAAATCAGAGCATGCCATAATTTTTTTCTAATGCCGAATACAGCTGAGAAAAAATGCCCGGATCTGCTCTGTCTCACTGAATAACATTGCCCCAAGTGCTATACGATTTTCTTCTTTCATAGCACTCGTTATATGCCAGTGTGAGAGACCTCTAAGGCTATGTGCACACGATGCGGAATTAGTGCGGATCCGCAGCGGATTTTTCCGCGCAGAAACGCTGCAGTTCCACACAGTGATTTACAGTACAATGTAAATCAATAGGAAAAAAAAAAGCTGTGCTAATGGTGCAGACAAATCCGCACTGAATCCGCTGCGGATTGAAAAGAAGTAGCATGTCACTTCTTTTGTGCGGAACTGCAGGGTTTCTGACCCCTTCCATTATAGAAATCCGAAAGGGTAAAAACCGCAGAAAATCCGCACAAAATCCGCATTAATTCCGCATCAAAACCACACAAAATCCGCATAAAATCCGCACCTGCGGTTTCTGCCAGGAGAAGCGGATTTTGTGCGGAAAATTCTGCACCCCAATCCGCAACGTGTGCACATAGCCTTAGGGTTCGCTCACACAATGGAGACATAAATTAGACGTGTGCATTCCAAGAAAAACATTGGATTGCACTGGGGTAAATGTTATTCAATGAGGCATTGCAGATCTGCAATTTATTTCACATGCCGATTCAGCATGAGAAAACAATTGCAGTATGCTGAGAATTCATCCAATGATCGGATTGCACTGGACCATGCAAGACTGTGGGTGCGAGTGAAACATTGGACTGCACTCGGATGTCATCTGAGTGCAGCCCAATGTACTCACCCAGAGTCAATGGGAAGGTTGAGGTTGAGCCCGCTCCACACAGGGCAGGTGTGGATCAGCTCTAGCAGGGGAGAATGTTGAGAGTTAGATTCAGCAAAAGCAGGCGTTGGCTGATGGGAGTATTCATCAGCCGCCACATGCACTATAAATAAATAAATTGAGACAAAATGATGCGGGATCCCCCTGTGTTTTTGATAACCAGCCAGGCAAAACAGACAGCTGGTGGCTGATATTCTTAGGCTGGTAAGTTGTCACGGATATTGACACTCACCAAAGCCTAAAAATAGCAGCCTGCAGCTGCCTTAGAAAAGGCGCATCTATAATATGCCTCTTAGGGTATGTGTCCATGTTCAGGTTTGCTTCAGGCTTTGGTCAGGATTTTATGCAGGTAAAATCATGACCAAAAATGCACCTGAGGTCACTGGCAGGTCACCTGCGGTGTTCCTGCGTGTTTTGCTCATTGTAGCAACATGCTGCGTTCTGAAAAAACACAACGCATGTGCGTTTTTGCGGGAAAAACGCATGCGTTTTTTAATGCACAGTGGAGACGGGATTTCTTTAAATCCCCTCCACTATGCTGTAACATCTGGACGCTGCGTTTTTGACGCTGCGGCTCAGCGCTGCATCTAAAACGCAGCGTTTCCTGAACATGGACACATACCCTTACAGACACCTCTCCATTACTAAGATGTGGGCTTGATGTCACTAGACAATACAAAGGTGACATCAACCCCACAAATATGAACCCACTTGCCACCACCACAAGGCAAGTGGGAAGATCCGGGCAAAGTAGGGCGGCTGCGGGCTGCTCTTTTTAGACTGGTGGGTAGGCAATATCCATTGCCCCTTACCAGCCTGAGAATACCAGCCCCCAGCTGTCTGTTTTAGCTTGGTTGGTTATCAAAAATGAAGGGGGGGGCCCACGTCGTTTTTTTTTTATTATTTATTTAAATAATTAAAACATACGGCATGGGCACCCCTCTATTCTTGATAGCAAACCTTGCTAAAACTGAGAGCCGAGGGTTGCAGCCAGTGTCTGTCAGCTTTGCCTGGCTGGTTATCAAAAATATAGGGGAACCCATGTTTTTTGTTTTTAAATTATTTATTTATAGCGTAGGTGGCGTCTGATGAATACCCCCATCAGCCGCTGCCTGCTGTCGCTGTTATCAGTTGAATACAGCTCTCAACATTCTCCCCTGCTAGTGCTGATCACAGCATGAGCAGGGGACAATAATGTGAGTTGTCTTCAGCACCCGGCAACGGGGAACAGCACGAACAGTACCGCTGATTCCCAGGTGCCAATACGTGTGGTACTGATGATTTTTTTCAGTACCGGATATATCAGGACATGTGAAAGAGCACTAACCGTGTGTCTTCAGCATGCTTGAACAATATGTTGAGTCCCAGCGGCTGCAAGTTTCACGTTTGTTATATAGCTGCAAAACATGCAGATATTCCATGTTTGTTAGGCAATCCTTGCCTGTGTTGCGGCTGTCTAACAACCGCAAGACGTGCAGCCGCGGGGACTTGAAGATATTTTGTAAGCATAATATTCATGCCCACAGGCGTATGCTTAGATGATAAGAGGGTTAGTTAGGGTAATCAACTGACTAGTCAGTGCAGGGTTGAAAGGAATTTCTACAGTTCTTTAGCAATCATAAAGGGGCTTGTTATAATGTAGGAAATGGTACAATATAGTCATGGTGGCGACTAAGTGGGGTTATGGCAGCTGTCAGATTCCCTGTAAGTTTGTTACTTATTTGCCTTGCATTTTGTTGGGGAAAGATCTGGAACTGCTCAATGAATCCAATTAATGCCAGGGCTACTACTGTTATGCGACCAAGATTCGCCAGCAATACAGGTAAAAGGGGTCGCGTTGTCACCCAGAGGATGTATGCCCACGATCAGTAAATGCTGCGGTTTTGACGTTGCATATTTATGCTAGATGTTACAGCATAGTGGATGGGATTTCTAGAAATCCCATGTGCACTATGTGTCTGTGTGCACCTGCGGATCACCCGCGGACACTGACGTACAGCGCATCTTTCAGATTTGCAGCTTGTCAATTTATCTTGTGGAGACACTAGTCTCCGCAACAGAAATTTCCACAATAAAATGTGTTGAATGCAGTAAATCAGTAAACAGAAAATACGCTGCATCAAAACGCTGCTACTTTCGGATCATGGGCACATTATTATTATTTATTATTATAGCGTCATTTATTCCATGGTGCTTTACATGTGAGGAGGGGTATACATAATAAAAACAAGTACAATAATCTTAATTAATACAAGTCATGACTGGTACAGGAGGAGAGAGGACCCTGCCCGCGAAGGCTCACAATATACAAGGGATGGGTGAGAATACAGTAGGTGAGGATAGAGCTGGTCGTGCAGCGGTTGGTTGATCGGTGGTTACTGCAAGTTGTAGGCTTGCCGGAAGAGGTAGGTCTTCAGGTTCTTTTTGAAGGTTTCAATGGTAGGCGAGAGTCTGATGTGTTGTGGTAGAAAGTTCCAGAGTAGGGGGGAAGAACGGGCGAAATCTTGTATACGATTGTGGGAAGAGGAGATAAGAGGGGAGTAGAGAAGGAGATCTTGTGATCTTGTGATCTTGCATGCACGAAAGTATCGGGAGACGAGGTCACAGATGTATGGAGGCAGCGTCGGACTGGAGAACCTTGGGCCCACCAGAGAAAAATCTTTCTTGGGGCCCACCATGCCGTTTAAAAATACCACACAGGATAGCTCCTATATACCACACCACACAGGAGAGCTGACAGATCCTCTATATACTACACCACACACGAGAGCTGACAGATCCTCTATATACTACACCACACAGGAGAGCTGACAGATCCTCTATATACTACACCACACACGAGAGCTGACAGATCCTCTATATACTACACCACACAGGAGAGCTGACAGATCCTCTATATACTACACCACACAGGAGAGCTGACAGATCCTCCATATACTACACCACACAGGAGAGTTGACAGATCCTCTATATACTACACCACACAGGAGAGCTGACAGATCCTCTATATACTACACCGCACAGGAGAGCTGACAGATCCTCTATATACTACACCACACAAGAGAGTTGACAGATCCTCTATATACTACACCGCACAGGAGAGCCGACAGATCCTCTATATACGACACCACACAGGAGAGCTGACAGATCCTCTATATACTACACCACACAGGAGAGCCGACAGATCCTCTATATACTATACTATACCACACAGGAGAGAGGACATATCCTCTATATACTACACCACACAGAAGAGCTGACAGATCCTCTATATACTACACCACACAAGAGAGCCGACAGATCCTCTATATACTACACCGCACAGGAGAGCTGACAGATCCTCTATATACTACACCACACGGGAGAGCTGACAGATCCTCTATATACTACACCACACGGGAGAGCTGACAGATCCTCTATATACTACACCACACGGGAGAGCTGACAGATCCTCTATATACTACACCACACGGGAGAGCTGACAGATCCTCTATATACTACACCACACGGGAGAGCTGACAGATCCTCTATATACTACACCACACGGGAGAGCTGACAGATCCTCTATATACTACACCACACAAGAGAGTTGACAGATCCTCTATATACCACACCACACAGGAGAGCTGACAGATCCTCTATATACTACACCACACAAGAGAGCCGACAGATCCTCTATATACTACACCGCACAGGAGAGCTGACAGATCCTCTATATACTACACCACACAGGAGAGCTGACAGATCCTCTATATACTACACCACACGGGAGAGCTGACAGATCCTCTATATACTACACCACACAGGAGAGCTTACAGATCCTCTATATACTACACCACACGGGAGAGCTGACAGATCCTCTATATACTACACCACACAGGAGAGCTTACAGATCCTCTATATACTACACCACACGGGAGAGCTGACAGATCCTCTATATACTACACCACACAGGAGAGCTGACAGATCCTCTATATACTACACCACACGGGAGAGCTGACAGATCCTCTATATACTACACCACACAGGAGAGCTTACAGATCCTCTATATACTACACCACACGGGAGAGCCGACAGATCCTCTATATACTACACCACACAGGAGAGCTTACAGATCCTCTATATACTACACCACACAGGAGAGTTGACAGATCCTCTATATACCACACCACACAGGAGAGCTGACAGATCCTCTATATACTACACCACACAGGAGAGCCGGCAGATCCTCTATATACTACACCACACAGGAGACTTGACAGATCCTCTATATACTACACCACACAGGAGAGCTTACAGATCGTCTATATACTACACCACACAGGAGAGCCGACAGATCCTCTATATACTACACCACACAGGAGAGCCGACAGATCCTCTATATACTACACCACACTGGAGAGCTGACAGATCCTATATATACTACACCGCACAGGAGAGTTGACAGATCCTTTATATACAACACCGCACAGGAGAGCTGACAGATCCTCTATATACTACACCACACACGAGAGCCGACAGATCCTCTATATACTACACCACACGGGAGAGCTGACAGATCCTCTATATACTACACCACACGGGAGAACTGACAGATCCTCTATATACTACACCACACGGGAGAGCTGACAGATCCTCTATATACTACACCACACAGGCGAGCTGACAGATTCTCTATATACTACACTACCCAGGAGAGCTGACAGATCCTCTATATACTACACCACACAGGAGAGCTGACAGATCCTCTATATACTACACCACACAGGAGAGCTGACAGATCCTCTATATACTGCACCACACAGGAGAGCTGACAGATCCTCTATATACTACACCACACTGGAGAGTTGACAGATCCTCTATATACTACACAACACAGGAGAGCTGACAGATCCTCTATATACTACACCAAACGGGAGAGCTGACAGATCCTCTATATACTACACCACACAGGAGAGCTGACAGATCCTCTATATACTGCACCACACAGGAGAGCTGACAGATCCTCTATATACTACACCACACTGGAGAGTTGACAGATCCTCTATATACTACACAACACAGGAGAGCTGACAGATCCTCTATATACTACACCAAACGGGAGAGCTGACAGATCCTCTATATACTACACCACACAGGGGAGCCGACAGATCCTCTATATACTACACCACACTGGAGAGCTGACAGATCCTCTATATACTACACCGCACAGGAGAGCTGACAGATCCTCTATATACTACACCACACAGGAGAGCTGACAGATCCTCTATATACTATACCACACGGGAGAGCTGACAGATCCTCTATATACTACACCACACGGGAGAGCTGACAGATCCTCTATATACTACACCACACAGGAGAGCTGACAGATCCTCTATATACTACACCACACAGGAGAGCTGACAGATCCTCTATATACTACACCACACGGGAGAGCTGACAGATCCTCTATATACTACACCACACGGGAGAGCTGACAGATCCTCTATATACTACACCACACGGGAGAGCTGACAGATCCTCTATATACTACACCACACGGGAGAGCTGACAGATCCTCTATATACTACACCACACAAGAGAGTTGACAGATCCTCTATATACCACACCACACAGGAGAGCTGACAGATCCTCTATATACTACACCACACAAGAGAGCCGACAGATCCTCTATATACTACACCGCACAGGAGAGCTGACAGATCCTCTATATACTACACCACACAGGAGAGCTGACAGATCCTCTATATACTACACCACACGGGAGAGCTGACAGATCCTCTATATACTACACCACACAGGAGAGCTTACAGATCCTCTATATACTACACCACACGGGAGAGCTGACAGATCCTCTATATACTACACCACACAGGAGAGCTTACAGATCCTCTATATACTACACCACACGGGAGAGCTGACAGATCCTCTATATACTACACCACACAGGAGAGCTGACAGATCCTCTATATACTACACCACACGGGAGAGCTGACAGATCCTCTATATACTACACCACACAGGAGAGCTTACAGATCCTCTATATACTACACCACACGGGAGAGCTGACAGATCCTCTATATACTACACCACACAGGAGAGCTTACAGATCCTCTATATACTACACCACACAGGAGAGTTGACAGATCCTCTATATACCACACCACACAGGAGAGCTGACAGATCCTCTATATACTACACCACACAGGAGAGCCGACAGATCCTCTATATACTACACCACACAGGAGACTTGACAGATCCTCTATATACTACACCACACAGGAGAGCTTACAGATCGTCTATATACTACACCACACAGGAGAGCCGACAGATCCTCTATATACTACACCACACAGGAGAGCCGACAGATCCTCTATATACTACACCACACTGGAGAGCTGACAGATCCTATATATACTACACCGCACAGGAGAGTTGACAGATCCTTTATATACTACACCGCACAGGAGAGCTGACAGATCCTCTATATACTACACCACACACGAGAGCCGACAGATCCTCTATATACTACACCACACGGGAGAGCTGACAGATCCTCTATATACTACACCACACGGGAGAACTGACAGATCCTCTATATACTACACCACACGGGAGAGCTGACAGATCCTCTATATACTACACCACACAGGCGAGCTGACAGATTCTCTATATACTACACTACCCAGGAGAGCTGACAGATCCTCTATATACTACACCACACAGGAGAGCTGACAGATCCTCTATATACTACACCACACAGGAGAGCTGACAGATCCTCTATATACTGCACCACACAGGAGAGCTGACAGATCCTCTATATACTACACCACACTGGAGAGTTGACAGATCCTCTATATACTACACAACACAGGAGAGCTGACAGATCCTCTATATACTACACCAAACGGGAGAGCCAACAGATCCTCTATATACTACACCACACAGGAGAGCTGACAGATCCTCTATATACTGCACCACACAGGAGAGCTGACAGATCCTCTATATACTACACCACACTGGAGAGTTGACAGATCCTCTATATACTACACAACACAGGAGAGCTGACAGATCCTCTATATACTACACCAAACGGGAGAGCTGACAGATCCTCTATATACTACACCACACAGGGGAGCCGACAGATCCTCTATATACTACACCACACTGGAGAGCTGACAGATCCTCTATATACTACACCGCACAGGAGAGCTGACAGATCCTCTATATACTACACCACACAGGAGAGCTGACAGATCCTCTATATACTATACCACACGGGAGAGCTGACAGATCCTCTATATACTACACCACACGGGAGAGCTGACAGATCCTCTATATACTACACCACACAGGAGAGCTGACAGATCCTCTATATACTACACCACACAGGAGAGCTGACAGATCCTCTATATACTACACCACACGGGAGAGCTGACAGATCCTCTATATACTACACCACACGGGAGAGCTGACAGATCCTCTATATACTACACCACACAGGAGAGCTGACAGATCCTCTATATACTACACCACACAAGAGAGTTGACAGATCCTCTATATACCACACCACACAGGAGAGCCGACAGATCCTCTATATACTACACCACACAAGAGAGCCGACAGATCCTCTATACACTACACCGCACAAGAGAGCTGACAGATCCTCTATATACTACACCACACAGGAGAGCTGACAGATCCTCTATATACTACACCACACGGGAGAGCTGACAGATCCTCTATATACTATACCACACGGGAGAGCTGACAGATCCTCTATATACTACACCACACAGGAGAGCTGACAGATCCTCTATATACTACACCACACAAGAGAGTTGACAGATCCTCTATATACTACACCACACAGGAGAGTTGACAGATCCTCTATATACTACACCACACAGGAGAGCCGACAGATCCTCTATATACTACACCACACAGGAGAGTTGACAGATCCTCTATATACTACACCACACAGGAGAGCCGACAGATCCTCTATATACTACACCACACAAGAGAGCCGACAGATCCTCTATATACTACACCACACGGGAGAGCTGACAGATCCTATATATACTACACCGCACAGGAGAGTTGACAGATCCTTTATATACTACACCGCACAGGAGAGCTGACAGATCCTCTATATACTACACCACACACGAGAGCCGACAGATCCTCTATATACTACACCACACGGGAGAGCTGACAGATCCTCTATATACTACACCACACGGGAGAACTGACAGATCCTCTATATACTACACCACACGGGAGAGCTGACAGATCCTCTATATACTACACCACACAGGCGAGCTGACAGATTCTCTATATACTACACCACCCAGGAGAGCTGACAGATCCTCTATATACTACACAACACAGGAGAGCTGACAGATCCTCTATATACTACACCACACAGGAGAGCTGACAGATCCTCTATATACTGCACCACACAGGAGAGCTGACAGATCCTCTATATACTACACCACACTGGAGAGTTGACAGATCCTCTATATACTACACAACACAGGAGAGCTGACAGATCCTCTATCTACTACACCAAACGGGAGAGCCGACAGATCCTCTATATACTACACCACACTGGAGAGCTGACAGATCCTATATATACTACACCGCACAGGAGAGTTGACAGATCCTCTATATACTACACCACACAGGAGAGCTGACAGATCCTCTATATACTACACCACACGGGAGAGCTGACAGATCCTCTATATACTACACCACACAGGAGAGCTGACAGATCCTCTATATAATACACCACACGGGACAGCTGACAGATCCTCTATATACTACACCACACGGGAGAGCTGACAGATCCTCTATATACTACACCACACAGGAGAGCTGACAGATCCTCTATATACTACACCACACAAGAGAGTTGACAGATCCTCTATATACCACACCACACAGGAGAGCCGACAGCTCCTCTATATACTACACCACACAGGAGAGTTGACAGATCCTCTATATACTACACCACACAGGAGAGCCGACAGATCCTCTATATACTACACCACACAGGAGAGTTGACAGATCCTCTATATACTACACCACACGGGAGAGCTGACAGATCCTCTATATACTACACCACACAGGAGAGCTGACAGATCCTCTATATACTACACCACACAAGAGAGTTGACAGATCCTCTATATACCACACCACACAGGAGAGCCGACAGCTCCTCTATATACTACACCACACAGGAGAGTTGACAGATCCTCTATATACTACACCACACAGGAGAGCCGACAGATCCTCTATATACTACACCACACAGGAGAGTTGACAGATCCTCTATATACTACACCACACGGGAGAGCTGACAGATCCTCTATATACTACACCACACAGGAGAGCTGACATCCTCTTCAAACTACACCACACAGGAGAGCCGACAGATCCTCTATATACTACACCACACAAGAGAGTTGACAGATCCTCTATATACTACACCGCACAGATGAGCCGACAGATCCTCTATATACTACACCACACAGGAGAACTGACAGATCCTCTATATACTACACCACACAGGAGAGCTTACAGATCCTCTATATACTACACCACACAGGAGAGCTGACAGATCCTCTATATACTACACCACACTGGAGAGCTGACAGATCCTATATATACTACACCGCACAGGAGAGCCGACAGATCCTCTATATACTACACCACACTGGAGAGCTGACTGATCCTATATATACTACACCGCACAGGAGAGTTGACAGATCCTCTATATACTACACCGCACAGGAGAGCTGACAGATCCTCTATATACTACACCACACAGGAGAGCTGACAGATCCTCTATATACTACACCACACGGGAGAGCTGACAGATCCTCTATATACTACACCACACGGGAGAACTGACAGATCCTCTATATACTACACCACACGGGAGAGCTGACAGATCCTCTATATACTACACCACACAGGCGAGCTGACAGATTCTCTATATACTACACCACCCAGGAGAGCTGACAGATCCTTTATATACTACACCACACAGGAGAGCTGACAGATCCTCTATATACTACACCACACAGGAGAGCTGACAGATCCTCTATATACTACACCACACAGGAGAGCTGACAGATCCTCTATATACTACACCAAACGGGAGAGCCGACAGATCCTCTATATACTACACCACACAAGAGAGTTGACAGATCCTCTATATACTACACCGCACAGATGAGCCGACAGATCCTCTATATACTACACCACACAGGAGAGCTTACAGATCCTCTATATACTACACCACACAGGAGAGCCGACAGATCCTCTATGTACTACACCACACAGGAGAGCCGACAGATCCTCTATATACTACACCACACTGGAGAGCTGACAGATCCTATATATACTACACCGCACAGGAGAGTTGACAGATCCTCTATATACTACACCGCACAGGAGAGCTGACAGATCCTCTATATACTACACCACACAAGAGAGTTGACAGATCCTCTATATACCACACCACACAGGAGAGCCGACAGCTCCTCTATATACTACACCACACAGGAGAGTTGACAGATCCTCTATATACTACACCACACAGGAGAGCCGACAGATCCTCTATATACTACACCACACAGGAGAGTTGACAGATCCTCTATATACTACACCACACGGGAGAGCTGACAGATCCTCTATATACTACACCACACAGGAGAGCTGACAGATCCTCTATATACTACACCACACAAGAGAGTTGACAGATCCTCTATATACCACACCACACAGGAGAGCCGACAGCTCCTCTATATACTACACCACACAGGAGAGTTGACAGATCCTCTATATACTACACCACACAGGAGAGCCGACAGATCCTCTATATACTACACCACACAGGAGAGTTGACAGATCCTCTATATACTACACCACACGGGAGAGCTGACAGATCCTCTATATACTACACCACACAGGAGAGCTGACATCCTCTTCAAACTACACCACACAGGAGAGCCGACAGATCCTCTATATACTACACCACACAAGAGAGTTGACAGATCCTCTATATACTACACCGCACAGATGAGCCGACAGATCCTCTATATACTACACCACACAGGAGAACTGACAGATCCTCTATATACTACACCACACAGGAGAGCTTACAGATCCTCTATATACTACACCACACAGGAGAGCTGACAGATCCTCTATATACTACACCACACTGGAGAGCTGACAGATCCTATATATACTACACCGCACAGGAGAGCCGACAGATCCTCTATATACTACACCACACTGGAGAGCTGACAGATCCTATATATACTACACCGCACAGGAGAGTTGACAGATCCTCTATATACTACACCGCACAGGAGAGCTGACAGATCCTCTATATACTACACCACACAGGAGAGCTGACAGATCCTCTATATACTACACCACACGGGAGAGCTGACAGATCCTCTATATACTACACCACACGGGAGAACTGACAGATCCTCTATATACTACACCACACGGGAGAGCTGACAGATCCTCTATATACTACACCACACAGGCGAGCTGACAGATTCTCTATATACTACACCACCCAGGAGAGCTGACAGATCCTTTATATACTACACCACACAGGAGAGCTGACAGATCCTCTATATACTACACCACACAGGAGAGCTGACAGATCCTCTATATACTACACCACACAGGAGAGCTGACAGATCCTCTATATACTACACCACACAGGCGAGCTGACAGATTCTCTATATACTACACCACCCAGGAGAGCTGACAGATCCTTTATATACTACACCACACAGGAGAGCTGACAGATCCTCTATATACTACACCACACAGGAGAGCTGACAGATCCTCTATATACTACACCACACAGGAGAGCTGACAGATCCTCTATATACTACACCAAACGGGAGAGCCGACAGATCCTCTATATACTACACCACACAGGAGAGCTGACAGATCCTCTATATACTACACCACATGGGAGAGCCGACAGATCCTCTATATACTACACCAAACGGGAGAGCTGACAGATCCTCTATATACTACACCACACGGGAGAGCTGTCAGATCCTCTATATACTACACCACATGGGAGAGCTGACAGATCCTCTATATACTACACCACACGGGAGAGCTGACAGATCCTCTATATACTACACCACACGGGAGAGCTGACAAATCCTTTTTATACATTCATACATATATACAGACATCTCTATATACTACACCACACAGGAGAGCAGTAATGTAGGTCCACTGTGTGTAGTAAAATACTTACCGGTGGCCATATTCCACTGCAATGAAGAAGACACAAGCAATGACACAGCGGCAGAAGACGGCGACTGCTGTGTATTTTATTACACACAGGGAAGCTTTCTGTTGGGGCGAGACATTGTTTTTATTAGCATGATTTTGGGATAGATGTGATTTCTTTCATCATTTGTTAAAGCTTTTTTTGTGTAATTGTGGTGAACAGAAAAAAGGACATTTGGCGTTCTTGAGTTGTTTCTGTTTACGGTGTTTACTGATCGGGTTGTTTTTATATTTTGATAGATCAGACTTTTCTGAACCCAGCAATACCAAATACGTGTAGTTTTTTATTTTTTAAATATATTTATTTTCAATTGGATAAAAAGGGGTGATTTGAACTTTTAGGAATTTTTTAAATTTTGTTTTTACCTTTCACTGGTACAGTTAGCCCCCTTAGAGGACATGAAGATGCGATCATCCGATCGCATGTGCTATTATATACAGTGATGCCACAGCATCACTGCATATAGCAGAAATCATGTTCTCCTTTAAAGCCTGGCCACAGGAAGAAGACCCCTGGCTGTCATTACAACCCATCGGCGACCCACGATCACATCATGGGCGCCAATGGGTGAGAGAATGACGCGCACGCATGTTGGCATGTGTTATATGCTGCTGTCAGAGATTGACATTGGCATTTAACACGAGCCATACATGTAAGGCAGATGTCGTAAAGGTGTTAATTACATGAGGACCCCCTTCAGCACTGTGTCACCCAATATCCTGTGGGCCCCCTCCCCCCACTGTGTCACCTCTATTTTCTTGTGGGCCCCCTCCCCCACTATGTCACCTCTATTTTCCTGTGGGCCCCCTCCCCCACTATGTCACCTCTATTTTCCTGTGGGCCCCCTCCTCCACTGTGTCACCTCTATTTTCTTGTGGGCCCCCTCCCCCACTATGTCACCTCTATTTTCCTGTGGGCCCCTCCACCACTATGTCACCTCTATTTTCCTATGGGCCCCTCCCCCACTGTGTCCCCTCTATTTTCCTGTGTCCCCTCCCCCACTGTGTCACTTCTATTTTCCTGTGGGCCCCCTCCCCCACTTTGTCACCTCTATTTTCTTGTGGGCCCCCTCCCCCACTGTGTCACCTCTATTTTCCTGTGTCCCCTCCCCCACTGTGTAACCTCTATTTTCCTGTGGGCCCCCTCCCCCAGTGTGTCACCCAATATTCTGTGGGCCCCCTCCCCCACTATGTCACCTCTATTTTCCTGTGTGTCCCCTCCCCCACTGTGTCACTTCTATTTTCCTGTGGGCCCCTCCCCCACTGTGTCACTTCTATTTTCCTGTGGGCCCCTCCCCCACTGTGTCACCTCTATTTTCCTGTGTCCCCTCCCCCACTATGTCACCTCTATTTTCCTGTGTGTCCCCTCCCCCACTGTGTCACTTCTATTTTCCTGTGGGCCCCTCCCCCACTGTGTCACTTCTATTTTCCTGTGTGTCCCCTCCCCCACTGTGTCACTTCTATTTTCCTGTGGGCCCCTCCCCCACTGTGTCACTTCTATTTTCCTGTGGGCCCCTCCCCCACTGTGTCACCTCTATTTTCCTGTGTCCCCTCCCCCACTATGTCACCTCTATTTTCCTGTGTCCCCTCCCCCACTGTGTCACTTCTATTTTCCTGTGGGCCCCTCCCCCACTGTGTCACTTCTATTTTCCTGTGTGTCCCCTCCCCCACTGTGTCACTTCTGTTGTGAATTTGCTTTTTGCTCCCTCTAGTGGTTACTAGTTTTTTGACTCTGGTTTTTCTGTCATTTCTTTTATCCGCACCTGGGTCGTTAGTTAGGGGTGTTGCTATATAAGCTCCCTGGACCTTCAGTTCAATGCCTGGCAACGTAGTTATCAGAGCTAGTCTGCTGTGCTCTTGTCTACTGATCCTGGTTCCAGTTATATCAGCTAAGTCTGCCTTTTGCTTTTTGCTATTTGTTTTGGTTTTGTATTTTTGTCCAGCTTGTTCCTAATCTATATCCTGACCTTTGCTGGAAGCTCTAGGGGGGCTGGTGTTCTCCCCCCGGACCGTTAGACGGTTCGGGGGTTCTTGAATTTCCAGTGTGGATTTTGATAGGGTTTTTGTTGACCATATAAGTTACCTTTCTTTATTCTGCTATCAGTAAGCGGGCCTCTCTGTGCTAAACCTGGTTCATTTCTGTGTTTGTCATTTCCTCTTACCTCACCATCATTATTTGTGGGGGGCTTCTATCCAGCTTTGGGGTTCCCTTCTCTGGAGGCAAGAAAGGTCTTTGTTTTCCTCTACTAGGGGTAGCTAGATTCTCCGGCTGGCGCGTGTCATCTAGAATCAACGTAGGAATGATCCCCGGCTACTTCTAGTGTTGGCGTTAGGAGTAGATATATGGTCAACCCAGTTACCACTGCCCTATGAGCTGGATTTTTGTATTCTGCAGACTTCCACGTTCCTCTGAGACCCTCGCCATTGGGGTCATAACAGTTTGCCAGGCCAGTATTAAATGTTTAATGCATTGCAGAAGAGGGATTATAAGAAAGAAGATTCTGAGTTTTTTGTTTTTTTTTCTTCTTCCCCTTTACCTCAGAGTGGCTACGCTTGCTGCAGACATGAATGTCCAGACCTTGATTACAAGTGTGGACCAGCTGGCTACTCGTGTGCAGGGCATACAAGACTATGTTATCAGAAATCCTAGGTCAGAACCTAAAATACCGATTCCTGAACTGTTTTCCGGAGACAGGTTTAAGTTTAGGAATTTCGTGAATAATTGTAAATTGTTTTTGTCCCTGAGACCCTGTTCATCTGGAGATTCTGCTCAGCAAGTAAAAATTGTTATTTCGTTCTTACGGGGCGACCCTCAGGATTGGGCTTTTTCGCTGGCGCCAGGAGATCCGGCATTGGCTGATCTTGATGCGTTTTTTCTGGCGCTCGGTTTACTTTATGAGGAACCCAATCTTGAGATTCAGGCAGAAAAGGCCTTGCTGGCTATGTCTCAGGGGCAGGACGAGGCTGAAGTGTATTGCCAAAAATTTCGGAAATGGTCCGTGCTGACACATTGGAACGAGTGTGCACTGGCCGCTAATTTTAGAAATGGCCTTTCTGAAGCCATTAAGAATGTTATGGTGGGTTTTCCCATTCCCACAGGTCTGAATGATACTATGGCACTGGCTATTCAAATTGACCGGCGGTTGCGGGAGCGCAAAACCGCAAATTCCCTCATGGTGTTGTCTGAACAGACACCTAATTCGGTGCAATGTGATAGAAAAACCGCTAATTCCCTCATGGTGTTGTCTGAACAGACACCTGATTTAATGCAATGTGATAGAATCCTGACTAGAAATGAGCGGAAAATTCATAGACGCCGGAATGGCTTGTGCTACTACTGTGGTGATTCTACACATGTTATCTCAGCATGCTCTAAACGTATAGCTAAGGTTGTTAGTCCTGTCACCGTTGGTAATTTGCAACCTAAATTTATTCTGTCTGTAACTTTGATTTGCTCACTGTCATCTTATCCTGTCATGGCGTTTGTAGATTCAGGTGCTGCCCTGAGTCTCATGGATCTATCATTTGCTAAGCGCTGTGGTTTTACTCTTGAACCATTAGAAAATCCTATTCCTCTTAGGGGTATTGATGCTACACCATTGGCAGCAAATAAACCGCAGTATTGGACACAGGTTACCATGTGCATGACTCCTGAACACCGCGAGGTGATACGTTTCCTGGTTTTACATAAAATGCATGATTTGGTTGTTTTAGGGCTGCCATGGTTACAGACCCATAATCCAGTCCTGGACTGGAAGGCTATGTCAGTCTCAAGTTGGGGCTGTCGTGGTATTCATGGGGATTCCCTGCCTGTGTCTATTGCTTCTTCTACGCCTTCGGAAGTTCCGGAGTATTTGTCTGATTATCAGGATGTCTTCAGTGAGTCTGAGTCCAGTGCACTGCCTCCTCATAGGGACTGTGACTGTGCTATAGATTTGATCCCGGGCAGTAAGTTTCCTAAGGGAAGACTGTTTAATCTGTCGGTACCTGAACATACCGCTATGCGTTCATATATCAAGGAGTCTCTGGAGAAGGGACATATTCGTCCGTCTTCTTCCCCTCTTGGTGCGGGATTCTTTTTTGTGGCAAAAAAGGACGGATCTTTGAGACCTTGTATTGATTATCGGCTTTTGAATAAGATCACTGTCAAATTTCAGTATCCTTTGCCGCTGTTGTCTGACTTGTTTGCCCGGATTAAGGGTGCCAAGTGGTTCACCAAGATAGACCTTCGTGGTGCGTACAACCTTGTGCGCATTAAGCAAGGTGATGAATGGAAAACCGCATTCAATACGCCCGAAGGTCATTTTGAGTACTTAGTGATGCCTTTTGGGCTCTCCAATGCGCCTTCAGTTTTTCAGTCCTTTATGCATGACATTTTCCGGAAGTATCTGGATAAATTTTTGATTGTTTATCTGGATGATATTTTGTTTTTTTCTGATAATTGGGATTCGCATGTGGAGCAGGTCAGGTTGGTCTTTAAAATTTTGCGTGAAAATTCTTTGTTTGTCAAGGGCTCAAAGTGTCTCTTTGGTGTACAGAAGGTTCCCTTTTTGGGGTTCATTTTTTCCCCTTCTGCTGTGGAGATGGACCCAGTCAAGGTCCGAGCTATTCTTGATTGGACTCAGCCCTCGTCAGTTAAGAGTCTCCAGAAGTTCTTGGGCTTCGCTAACTTCTACCGTCGTTTTATCGCTAATTTTTCTAGCATTGTGAAACCTTTGACGGATATGACCAAGAAGGGCTCCGATGTAGCTAACTGGGCTCCTGCTGCCATGGAGGCTTTCCAGGAGTTGAAACGCCGGTTTACTTCGGCGCCTGTTTTGTGCCAGCCTGACGTCTCACTTCCCTTTCAGGTTGAGGTGGATGCTTCGGAGATTGGGGCAGGGGCCGTTTTGTCGCAGAGAGGCCCTGGTTGCTCTGTTATGAAACCTTGTGCCTTTTTCTCTAGGAAGTTTTCGCCTGCCGAGCGAAATTATGATGTGGGCAATCGGGAGTTGTTGGCCATGAAATGGGCATTTGAGGAGTGGCGTCATTGGCTCGAGGGTGCTAAGCATCGTGTGGTGGTCTTGACTGATCACAAAAATCTGATGTATCTCGAGTCTGCTAAACGCCTTAATCCGAGACAGGCCCGCTGGTCATTGTTTTTCTCCCGCTTTGATTTTGTTGTCTCGTATTTACCAGGTTCAAAGAATGTGAAGGCCGATGCTCTTTCCAGGAGCTTTGTGCCTGATGCTCCTGGAGTCACTGATCCTGTTGGTATTCTTAAAGATGGAGTTATCTTGTCAGCTATTTCTCCGGATCTGCGACGTGTGTTGCAGAGATTTCAGGCTGATAGGCCTGAGTCTTGTCCACCAGACAGACTGTTTGTCCCGGATAAGTGGACCAGCAGAGTCATTTCCGAGGTTCATTCCTCGGTGTTGGCAGGTCACCCGGGAATTTTTGGCACCAGAGATCTGGTGGCCAGGTCCTTTTGGTGGCCTTCCTTGTCAAGGGATGTGCGGTCATTTGTGCAGTCCTGTGGGACTTGTGCTCGAGCTAAGCCTTGCTGTTCTCGTGCCAGCGGTTTGCTCTTGCCCTTGCCTGTCCCGAAGAGACCTTGGACACATATCTCCATGGATTTCATTTCTGATCTTCCGCTATCTCAGGGCATGTCCGTTATCTGGGTGATATGTGATCGCTTCTCCAAGATGGTCCATTTGGTTCCTTTGCCTAAGCTGCCTTCCTCTTCCGATCTGGTTCCTGTGTTTTTCCAGAACGTGGTTCGTTTGCACGGCATCCCTGAGAATATTGTGTCAGACAGAGGATCCCAGTTCGTTTCCAGGTTCTGGCGATCCTTTTGTAGTAGGATGGGCATTGATTTGTCGTTTTCGTCTGCTTTCCATCCTCAGACTAATGGACAGACGGAGCGAACCAATCAGACTTTGGAGGCTTATTTGAGGTGTTTTGTCTCTGCTGATCAGGACGATTGGGTGACATTCTTGCCATTGGCTGAGTTTGCCCTTAATAATCGGGCTAGTTCCGCCACCTTGGTTTCGCCTTTTTTCTGCAACTCTGGTTTCCATCCTCGCTTTTCTTCGGGTCATGTGGAGCCTTCTGACTGTCCTGGGGTGGATTCTGTGGTGGATAGGTTGCAGCAGATCTGGAATCATAAAGAAATTGAAATCACTGAAAATGGATAAAAATAAGAATATATCAATAATAGTAATCTATTATAATAACCCCAGTGATAACAAAAGGTGAGTGGGAGCCACTCAATTGCTATAGAAGGAACCAAACACCTAGAGCAAGGATAACAGACCCAGAAAAGGAAAACAGAGCAGGGTATATGTATAAATATAAATCTTTATTAGTGATAATGATACATAGAGTTAAAAAGTGCACATGTTGGATAAAAAAATAAGACAATGTTGCCAAGCAAATATATATAAGCCTAGTAGGCCCACGGTGTGCCAAAACAGGTAAGATAATAATTATATATAAATGTCTCCCCAATGAAAACATATAAAAAGTGGAATTACTTTGAATAAATTTAAAAGAAGTAACCCATAATAGGGTTAAAAAAGAGAAAAAAGAGAGAAAGGTGCCACAAGTGACAAAAGTGCAATCGTGCTTATATCAAGTAGTGTAAATCACTCACAAAGGTAACAAATGCCTTGCACACAAACAATAAAAAAGAGAGCTATATGAAAAACAGGAAGACATATACCTTGTGGCTTCACCGTGTCCAACAAAACGCACCCCGACGCGCGTTTCGGATGCAAGATCCTTCGTCAGGATCTTGCATCCGAAACGCGCGTCGGGGTGCGTTTTGTTGGACACGGTGAAGCCACAAGGTATATGTCTTCCTGTTTTTCATATAGCTCTCTTTTTTATTGTTTGTGTGCAAGGCATTTGTTACCTTTGTGAGTGATTTACACTACTTGATATAAGCACGATTGCACTTTTGTCACTTGTGGCACCTTTTTCTCTTTTTTCTCTTTTTTAACCCTATTATGGGTTACTTCTTTTAAATTTATTCAAAGTAATTCCACTTTTTATATGTTTTCATTGGGGAGACATTTATATATAATTATTATCTTACCTGTTTTGGCACACCGTGGGCCTACTAGGCTTATATATATTTGCTTGGCAACATTGTCTTATTTTTTTATCCAACATGTGCACTTTTTAACTCTATGTATCATTATCACTAATAAAGATTTATATTTATACATATACCCTGCTCTGTTTTCCTTTTCTGGGTCTGTTATCCTTGCTCTAGATCTGGAATCATGTGGTGGACAACTTGAAGTTGTCACAGGAGAAGGCTCAGCGCTTTGCCAACCGCCGTCGCGGTGTGGGTCCCCGACTACGCGTTGGGGATTTGGTATGGCTTTCTTCCCGCTTTGTTCCTATGAAGGTCTCCTCTCCCAAATTTAAACCTCGTTTTATTGGGCCTTACAAGATATTGGAAATCCTTAATCCTGTATCTTTTCGTCTGGATCTTCCTGTGTCGTTTGCTATTCACAATATATTTCATAGGTCCTTGTTGCGGCGGTACATTGTGCCTGTAGTTCCTTCTGCTGAGCCTCCTGCTCCGGTGTTGGTTGAGGGCGAGTTGGAGTACGTGGTGGAGAAGATCTTGGATTCTCGCCTCTCCAGGCGGAGGCTTCAGTACCTGGTCAAGTGGAAGGGCTATGGTCAGGAGGATAATTCCTGGGTGGTCGCCTCTGATGTTCATGCGGCCGATTTAGTTCGTGCCTTTCATGCCGCTCATCCTGATCGCCCTGGTGGTCGTGGTGAGGGTTCGGTGACCCCTCACTAAGGGGGGGGTACTGTTGTGAATTTGCTTTTTGCTCCCTCTAGTGGTTACTAGTTTTTTGACTCTGGTTTTTCTGTCATTTCTTTTATCCGCACCTGGGTCGTTAGTTAGGGGTGTTGCTATATAAGCTCCCTGGACCTTCAGTTCAATGCCTGGCAACGTAGTTATCAGAGCTAGTCTGCTGTGCTCTTGTCTACTGATCCTGGTTCCAGTTATATCAGCTAAGTCTGCCTTTTGCTTTTTGCTATTTGTTTTGGTTTTGTATTTTTGTCCAGCTTGTTCCTAATCTATATCCTGACCTTTGCTGGAAGCTCTAGGGGGGCTGGTGTTCTCCCCCCGGACCGTTAGACGGTTCGGGGGTTCTTGAATTTCCAGTGTGGATTTTGATAGGGTTTTTGTTGACCATATAAGTTACCTTTCTTTATTCTGCTATCAGTAAGCGGGCCTCTCTGTGCTAAACCTGGTTCATTTCTGTGTTTGTCATTTCCTCTTACCTCACCATCATTATTTGTGGGGGGCTTCTATCCAGCTTTGGGGTTCCCTTCTCTGGAGGCAAGAAAGGTCTTTGTTTTCCTCTACTAGGGGTAGCTAGATTCTCCGGCTGGCGCGTGTCATCTAGAATCAACGTAGGAATGATCCCCGGCTACTTCTAGTGTTGGCGTTAGGAGTAGATATATGGTCAACCCAGTTACCACTGCCCTATGAGCTGGATTTTTGTATTCTGCAGACTTCCACGTTCCTCTGAGACCCTCGCCATTGGGGTCATAACACACTTCTATTTTCCTGTGGGCCCCTCCCCCACTGTGTCACTTCTATTTTCCTGTGGGCCCCTCCCCCACTGTGTCACTTCTATTTTCCTGTGGGCCCCCTCCCCCACTGTGTCACCTCTATTTTCCTGTGGGCTTACTGAGAGAGGGAAAGGGGAGCCACAGTAAAATAGAGGTGGTTGACACAATGGGGGAGGGGACCCACAAGAAAATTAGAATATCACTGTAGGCCCCTCCCGTTACCTTTAGGATGCATGGGACCCCCTCCCCTAACTGCCTCTATGGCCAGAGATCTACTCAGGGTGCAGGCATCATAGAGTTCTGTACTTACAGTCACACTGACTGCAGCCATCCCTCTGCTGCACTGTGCACAATACATGGCCATGTCTGCTGCTTGGGCAGGACAGCTGACCAATCACAGCACAGCTCCTTGCCTGAGCTGTGCTGTGAGCTCACACAAAGAAAACTAACGCTGATTGGCTGAATTGCAGCCAATCAGCGTTTACACTGCTGCCCAGGGCTTTGTGGAAGAGGAGCAGAGATACGCAGCACAGGAGACAGGTGACTGCGGGTCAGCTCTGTGTGTGGGTCAGCTGTTCTGCTGACTGTGCTGGCTGAAGTGAGGGTCGGCACTCTGCACACACAACTCCTGGCAGAGTAATAGAAGCCGGCAGCGGCAGCAGGTGATGTGAAGGAGCTGCGCCTGCACTTCCCATCACCTGTGCAGTCTGCCAGCCGCTGCCGGCTATACAATAAAGTGCGCCCTGCTCCCCGCAGCTATGAGCATGCAGGGCAGGCACAAATGAAGGAGGCAGGGGCTGGGGGCGGGGCCCACCGGAGGATTGTCCGGTGTCCCGGTGCCCCAGTCCAACGGTGTATGGAGGAGACATGTTGTGGATGGCTTTGTACGTCATGGTTAGGGTTTTGAACTGGAGTCTTTGGGTAATGGGGAGCCAGTGAAGGGATTGACAGAGGGGAGAGGCCGGGGAATAGCGGGGGGACAGGTGGATTCAGGCTCGGACTGACCCATAGGGAAACAGGGGAATCCACCTGGTGGGCCCCTGTGTAGATCTAGGCCCTCAATCCCACTATATGGGAAGTACTTGGTATAATTCACATGATTTACTCTGTACAGAAAAAAGCAGCATCTCATCATTCATTAACCAAACTACCCAGTTTATTATTATATATAGATTATTATTATTATTTATTGTTATAGTGCCATTTATTCCATGGCGCTTTACATGTGAGGAGGGGTATACATAATAAAAACAAGTACAATATTCTTAAACAATACAAGTCATAACTGGTACAGGAGGAGAGAGGACCCTGCCCGCGAGGGCTCACAATCTACAAGGGATGGGTGAGAATACAGTAGGTGAGGATAGAGCTGATCGTGCAGCGGTTTGGTTGATCGGTGGTTACTGCAGGTTGTAGGCTTGTCGGAAGAGGTGGGTCTTCAGGCTCTTTTTGAAGGTTTCGATGGTAGGCGAGAGTCTGATGTGTTGTGGTAGAAAGTTCCAGAGTAGGGGTGATGCGCGAGAGAAATCTTGTATACGATTGTGGGAAGAGGAGATAAGAGGGGAGTAGAGGAGATCTTGTGAGGATCGGAGGTTGCGTGTAGGTAAGTACCGGGAGACGAATTCACAGATGTATGGAGGAGACAGGTTGTGGATGGCTTTGTATGTCATGGTTAGGGTTTTGTACTGGAGTCTCTGGGCAATGGGGAGCCAGTGAAGGGATTGACAGAGGGGAGAGGCCGGAGAATAGCAGGGGGACAGGTGGATTAGTCGGGCAGCAGAGTTTAGAATAGATTGGAGGGGTGCAAGAGTGTTAGAGGGGAGGCCACAGAGCAGGAGGTTGCAGGTTACCTAGATATAGGTAAATTTGTGAATGAGGGTAGTGTAATATTTGTATGCAGGTAAAAGTGGACCCTCAAAGTCATTGTTACTGGTGGGCCCTTGGTACCCCAGTCCGACAATGAGTGGATTAGTCGGGCAGCTGAGTTTAGAATAGATTGGAGGGGTGTGAGAGTGTTCGAGGGGAGGCCACAGAGCAGAAGGTTGCAGTAGTCAAGGCGGGAGATGATGAGGGCATGGACTAGGGGTTTTGCAGCTTCTTGGTTGAAGAATGTACGGATCCGTGAAATATTTTTGAGTTGAAGGTGGCAGGAAGTGGAAAGGGCTTGGATATGTGGTTTGAAAGAGAGATCAGTGTCAAGGATTACCCCGAGGCAGCGAGCTTGTGGGACTGGGGAGAGTGGGCAGCCGTTTACTGTAATGGATAGGTTTGTTGGGGGAGTCGCATGAGATGGGGGAAAGACGATGAATTCTGTTTTGTCCATGTTAAGTTTTAGAAATCTAGCGGAGAAGAAGGATGAAATAGTGGACAGACATTGAGGGATTCTGGTTAGTAGGGTGGTGATATCTGGTCCAGAGATGTAGTACTTGGACAGAATTTTCAGCCACATAGTCCACAGAGAGGGAATGTACCCAAAAGGGTTAAAGCCCTTTTCTATACAATTATACCTATATGTGGATTATAAAGCAATGATGCAGCAGTCTGTCATTGTGCAGTATGATTGTATCACTTTACACTTTTTACGCAGGAATTGCAGCTTTTCCTATCTGCAGGTTGCGGTTTCCTTTTCTCCTGCACTGGTCACACAGCTGTAGTGGAATACAATGACCCAGCACCGCACTGCACCAAACCAACTCCATCCCCCTCCCCCTCCTGCACCGGCCGCCAGGTGGAGGCGGAACCTTGTCTGCTGGTGCAGGCGTGTCCTCTATTCCACCTTCCCCCAGCTCCTGTCACTTCCGGTTTCCGGTTTGTGGATGAGCCGTGCAAAAGACAGCAGCCAGGATCGGTGACGACGTGTGTAGCAGGTAAAATGTTACATATACATAATATACCGGTGTGTGGGTGATTGTGCTCCTTTATCTCAGCACTACGCACACAGATGTGCTGCTGTCATCGCACTTTCGGTTCCATTTAAGAGACGACGGCTTCATGTTGTACTGTTCATGAGTTTCTAGTATGGTGAGTAATGAGTGTAGTAGGTAAGGCTTGTGTAAGGGAAACATACCCCCCCATCCTTAATTATTTATCATGCAGCAGCCAGTATGGGCAGAGCTGCAGTGTAAAGCAAGGTGCAATGACTCCACTGTAAATGAATTAGGCTTGAGGTTATGGTCACACTTCTCAGGTTTGTATGTTGCAAATCCTACATGAAATGACTGTGTGATCCACATAGGGCGAGTTAATCTTCTGCTTTTTTATGTATCTTGCGGAAATAAGGAACCTGCTCGCAGGAGAAAATACATGTGGAATTTTTCTGTTCTCATCCATCTTGTAGATGTGAAAGAACTTGCATTTCTGGTACAACTTCCTTATGGTTCAATAATAGTGATGAAGGTGTTATCTCAGCATGCTCGGGTGGTAGTCAAGTGTCTTCAGCTTGCTCGAATAATATGTTTGAGTCCTCGCTGCCGACTCGAACATATTATTCAAGCATATACATGTTAGTCCACAAAATTAACCTAAACACCATAGGTCACACTCCGTACATGACTACTTTTCCTTAGAACCAATTAAGGCCCATGAAGTGTATGTAAAACAATAAAGTTTATTTCAAATACATATCCATAAAATAATATTAACAGTATATAATGGATGCCTCAACAAAACGATTAACAACTAACTGCAGGATTTGTTGAGGCATCCATTATATACTGTTAACATGGGGTGTCCGTCAGCGGAGGGGTCCGTCACTACTAGTATGGACACTTGTGGTGAGCGAATATGTTATCTGAGCATGCTCGGGTGCTAACAGAGTGTCTTTGACGTGCTCGAATAATATGTTCAAGTCGCCGAAGCTGTTCGACAGCCGCAACACATGTATTGTCGCATGTACTGTCTGTCTGTTAGGCAATCCCTGCATGTGTTGTGGGTGTCAAACAGCCGTCGGACATGCAGCTACAGGGAATCGAGCGTATTGTATTTTTGCACGTCGAAGACGCACTGTTGGCACATGAGCATGTTTAAATAACAACTTATCCGAGCACGTTCACTCATTACTAATGAACACTTTTTAGGTCATAAACTTTGCTTATTTGGTTCCACACAGATTTGATTGCAGAAGGTTGAAAGCTTAAAGACTCATTCAGAATCGCCCTCTGCCCCCATAGAAGGGAAATTTACCGTTTTTCAGCCATTTTTGGTCCGCGTGTCCTTTTTTTTTTATTAGTGTTTTATAAGGTTTTGTCATTTGCAAAAAATAATAATTTCCAAGCTTAATCCATTAAATTGTAGAAGGCCGCATTGAAATGACACACAGATGACCTGTAAGTGCTGAGTTTTTTCATTGATTGGTGATTTTGAAGTTTTAGAAATCTAGCGGAGAAGAAGGATATCGAGGGGTTCAAATGACATCCTAATGTGGGGGACCTGGACATATGATTGTTGGGGGAGTTGAGGGTGCTGCATGTCTGATTTTGGACTACCTATTCTTTTGTTCTCCTTGAGATAATCTGTCGCCAGAGCGAGTTGTCTTATATAGAGCAGAGAGGGCTTCTGGCTGAACCATGAAGCCTTCCATAAAGCACCCAAGGTTTATGGGGAGCTTAACTCTAAACGCTTAATGACATATGTCCATTGTCAGGGAGTACGATACAGATGAGATATACGGTTTTGTATACAGAATGTATAATACAATTGGGTTTTCTGTAGCCAAAAGGGCTGAATCCAGTTGTCTGTGGTGTCAGTGGTGATATCCATCACTGTGTGATTGGAAGGTGGTGGGCTAATGAAGGATAAACAGGACCCTTTGTATGTATATTGGGGGTAAAGAGCTCACAGCTTCAAACACTTCTGTGATCACAAGGTGAAACATATTGTCTCCAGGTTAAAGGGGGAGTACATAGAAGGGATATAAAAGACTGAAACATAGCCCAGACCTGGGAGTGAGGAAGAAACGGCATTAAGAGAAGAGTCCCTAGGGAGGATGGAAAGGATTCAGGTAGGGCTCCTTGGAAGAGAGAAGAGCGTTCAGGAAGTCATCTCTTGGAAAGGGGGTCCAGGGAGCGATGGAGAGGGCCCTGCCAATGACCTGATGGTCCACGGTGATGAGGGCTAAGGAGACAACAAGGAGGCACCAAAAGAGCTGAAATGATTGGAGATACAGAGACGAGTGTTGGATGGGATCCTTCTTGGCAACTATGACATTAAGGGTATGTGCACACGTTGCGGATTTTCTGCGGATCCGCAGCGTTTTTTGCAGTGCAGAAACGCTGCAGATCCGCAATTGATTTACAGTACAATGTAAATCAATGAGAAAAAAAAAATGCTGTGCACACTTTGCAGAAAATCCGCTGCGGAAACGCTGCGGTTTAAAAGAAGTAGCATGTCACTTCTTTTTTGCGGATCTGCAGCGTTTTTGTACCCATTCCATTATAGAAAACCGCAGGGGTAAAAAAACGCAGCAAATCCGCAAGAAAACCGCAGCAAAAACGCACAAAAAAAACGCTGCGGAACCGCACAAGAAACCGCAGGTGCGTTTTCTGCCAGGAGAGACAGAATCCGCACCAGAAATTCCTAAGCCTAATCCGCAACGTCTGCACATACCCTAAGGAAATGACTGAACGATATTATGTGTTTTCTGGGGTAACGATCGCCGTATGATTCCTTGTAATAGTTGCTTGCAGGATGACCGAAGGAGTGGATAATAGGAGGGAAGGCTGTTTCATATCTGTGTTTTGCATCATAATGCAGAAATCTGACGGATCGCATTAGACGTCAGTGGGGTCAGTTTGGCGACATTTGGCATGTATCAGAACCGTTCCTGGCATAAACTACATTTCTATAAATTAAATAATTAAATTCTAGTCTTAGTTCACACATCTGTGTTTCACACGGTCTGCGAGCAGACCTTCTGGCCCAAAATAAGAGCCCCATATATGCCTAGGAGACTTTCAGTTGGTCTGGACATTGTGGTCCTGACACAGACGTGTGAATTCAGCCTAATAATAGAGTACCGGACTTCATGACCCATTACTGTGATTGCCGTATAATTAATACGCACGCCAGATCATATTTTGGCAGATGATGCCCATTTAAATCCGATCAGCAGGACATTTACATACCAATTCCTGATTATATTGATCTGACTGGACAGAATATTGGTCAGATATGTGGACTTGCGAAGTCAGAACACACACACTGAGGTTTATGGGAAGAGTCTGCTGCCGGGATCCCATTATTTGGTTTGGCTTGTTCTGCAGAATTTGCCTGCTCAGTGTTGTGCTGTGACCTTACCCTCCTCCGTCCTTGATGTTGTGTTGTCGCAGCCGGTTTATTTATATCGTACGTTTTCTATGCTTACATTGTTTCGCACTTTGCTCATTCAAGGGATCGAGCTGCAGCTGCTTTGGTAATCCGGACATTAGCCCAATAAATATTTGTGTGGCATTGTGTAACCCATAGTGCCTTGTTTGCTTATAAACAGGGTCCTCTACCTTGTGCTTTACCATAGCAGATTCATAGGAAAGTTGGCGCTTGTTGCCAGCTTGTACGTGGCTGCTTTCTGCCAGAAATGATGCCCCCCTAATCCATAGTCTGTGTCTGGTACTGCACCTGAGCCTTATTTGCTGTATTGGATCTAGATGTGAACTTTATCCAATGATTATGACATATCGTAAAAGTGAAATGGCAAACAATTCCGGTTCCTTATCAGCCTTTTTTTGTTTCTTGCAGGAAGGAACTTGCTTCACAACTGCAGCATATTTCCCGATCTATGAAGGATCATGGTGTCTAAGCAGGCTTTCCTTTTCAGCTTAGGTTCCCTCTACCTATCCCTCCTATTTATATTCCTCCTCATGGATGTGTATGCCAGGCCGGCAAACAATTCTGCCTTAAAGGATAAACCGGTGGACAATAAGGATGAAAACGAAATCTTGCCCCCAGACCATCTTAACGGGCTGAAGATGGAAATGGATGGTCACCTCAACAAGGAGTTCCATCAAGAGGTTTTCTTAGGCAAAGAAATAGAAGAATTTGAGGAGGATTCAGAGCCAAGAAAGAACAGGAGGAAGCTGACGGCCATCTTTTCAAAGTAAGTCAGCGATGGAGCTTGGATAGTGTGGTACCATGTATGTGATCAGATGTATTGGTATAAACTAATACTGAAAGGATCATAGTCAAGTCAGACCTTGGTTTTACCATTTTTTATGGCCAAAAAGTGGGTGCATCTCTAAATTACATGGGGTTAAAACACACGAGTTTGCTTCAGTCGTAACCTTCCATATAAGAAAAGAAACACATTGCTTAAACTGCATAAAAATATGTGTAAAATGGAGAAATTGACCTTTTTTTAAATTCCATAAAAGGTGAATGTATTGCTCTTTAACGGATGCTATTTTCCACCCCGTCATTGACCTATCGGTCTTCATGAATTAATGAGTACAAACAAGCCGATGTTAAACAGCGGCCCCTGGGACTGCTGTTATTAGGCCATGCCAGAGATGTGTCCTAATAGGTGGTCTGTCTGTCAGTCCTTCCAACACTCATAGGCTACAATGCTTTAGAATATTTTGTACGCCAAAGCATTATACCACCAATGTAATGATCGCTGTAAATAAAGTTTCATAAGTTTTTTTAAATTCAGTATTACATACAATTTGAGATAAATTATTATATACACCACATGTTATATTCAGTATGTTTAAAACAAAAAACACTGGAAAAAAAGTTATACTTTTTAATTATTTATATTTTTGTTCCTAGAAGATAAAGGAGTTGTCTCCACATAGAAATGCAGTAAACTGATTGGACAACTCCTTTATCTTCATTCAGTGAAAATATAGGTCATTTATTACAAGTGATGAGTGAGCGTGCTCGGATAAGGTGTTATCTGAGCATGCTCGGGTGCTAACAGTGTCTTCGGTGTGATCCAAAAATGTGTTCAAATCTGCACCGCTGCATGTCTCGCGGCTGTTAGACAGCTGCAACAATTGCCTGTTTGTTAGACAGTCCCTGCATGTATTGCGGCTGTTACAGCCGTGGGGACTCGGACATATTATTCCAGCACTCCTGAAGGCACTCCGTTAGCACCTGAGCATGCTCAGATAACACCTTATCCCAGCACATTCACTCATCACTATTACTTATCCGACTCAGATCCAGCTACATCTCTGCTGCTGACATGGACTTTGTTGTTTGACTGCAGCGATGTGATGTAACCGCTGCAACCAATCGCTGACTAGCAGGCTTGCACAGTCTACATCGGTAGAGCCGCTCTGCCCAAATGAATAGCTGCGGTGATGTTGACATTCAGCTCCTCCACCAATCACTGATGGAGCAGCTGCCCCGGCACTAAAGACAGGTGACGTATAACGCCATAATCGCCTCTGATCTTTGTTCCCTTTAGTAGCCGTTTGTGCTGTTTCTTCGACTTTGATCCGCGGAGGTGACTGGTGAATGAGCTGTCAGTCTGATTAATCCCTGACTAATGTGATGTGCCAGACTGATGTGACCTGTCACCAAGGTGGAAATGACATCTCACTTCCTGCAGCTTTTCATCGGTTCATGTGAAACCTCTCTTCTTTATATGGTTTACCATAAAGGTCTTCTGTTACTATATTCTTCCTGTCAGCGGATTCTCACTGGCACATACAGGGTGGTTTTATGATCATGGTTCCTTATCAGGTCTTTTAACCTTTTTAAAGGGAACCGACAGCAGGTCTTTGCTATGTAATTCGAGAGCAGCGTAATGTAGGAGCAGAGGCACTGATTCCAGCAATGTGTCTACTGAGTGATAGAATCAGTTTTCACTGCCGCAGACCTCTGAATGCTGAGTCCTGTATAACCTCAGCCCACACCACCGATTGGCCGCTTTCTGCGTATCCTGTATATTGACAAAAAGCTGCTAATCATTGGCAAGGGCGTGGGTTGGACTAGGAGGCACAAGACACATAGTTCTCTAGTGATAATCTCCTGCTGATAAAACTGATTGTATTGAAACGGCAGCCCAGTAAGTGACATATCGCTGGAATCGGGGTCTCTGCACCTACATAATGCTGCACTTAGATTACATAGCAAAATCCTGCTGACAAATTCCCACTAACGACATGCGATATATATTTTTGGCAGTATATGGAGTGGCTCAGAAGCTTTGCCCTCCCCACACGGCAGGTGCTGGTTCTGTTATAGAGCTGACCGTTATTAGCAGCGACCATAGATAGCTCTGGTCGCTCCTGTCTAATCACTGGCCATAGCGTTTAAACGGTGCATTCCCATGTACTTGCCCAATGCCGATGGGTTGCCGGGGCCCTAAGAAAGGGCTTTGTCACCACTCTAATGGTGATCCCGCGAATCCCAGCCTGTGGGTTGAGCTTATAGCTGATGATTTGTACTATATACTGCAGTACAATCGCAGGTTCGAGTCCCCTATGGGGACTGAGAAATACAGTGAGAAGTAAAGGTAAGAAATAGATATATAGCAGTTTTAACAGATGAAGCCTGGCCATCATGCATGTGCCTCAGACCTATACCGATGTGGACCCACATGACACCTGGGTCATCTGTTAAAAATGAGCAAGAAGGCTGCACCCAGCAGCTCCGCCATTGTGATTGCGCAGAGCGCAGCGATCGGTCATCAATGTCTGCCGCATCCTTTGTACTGAGAATCTTTTAGTAAAATTACCAACAGGTAAAACCCCGACAATCGATTTTTGACTTTGATGATAACCTCCTCGTACAGAAAATATCGTCATTCTGAGAAAGCCAAACCTACATAGTCGGTAATGGAGCCTTGCTTCGCTCTTCCTGTTGGATTCGCTGTTTCTTGTGGCACCTTTACAAGAAATCATATATATCATTATTTTTTTATTGTCGAGGCCGACTAAAAATATGAAACGTGACTGGTTATTGTGGTTACTGAAAAGTCGCCCACGCGCAGGTGCAGATCTGTGTTACTGTATGTGCCGAGCCTGATCAAATGTGCCCTGATGGGAACACAGCCATATCTATAGGAAATGTCCACTACCCCAGGTCTGCGCTAGTATGGCGGTATATATAGCACAAGTGATCAAACAATCCCCTATGGAGGAAATAAAAAAACAGTGCAAGAAAAATAAATAAAAGTGAATCTCACTCCTTTTCTGCACCTAAAAATTAAATTACCGGTAATAAAAAAAGCCTATTTTGGTATCGTCGTATCCATAATAGTCCAATCTATTGCACTATAAAAAATTTTAAACACTAAAGAGGAAAAAAAAAAAAAAAAAGTAAACCTCCAAATTATCGTTTTAATGTCACCTCACCTCCCTGCAAAAAATACAATAAAAAGTGATCAAAACAGGCAAGCAGTCAAAAGAATGAAAAAAAAATGGGTCTTTAAAAAGTGTCACAGACCATTAAAATCTATCTATCTATCTATCTATCTATCTATCTATCTATCTATCTATCTATCTATCTATCTATCTATCTATCTATCTATCTATCTATCTATCTATCTATCTCACAAAAACAGGCAGCACTCCATATTCTTTAGGTCAATATGCAGGTGTTTATTGTGCCCACATCTCCATGCAACGTTTCGGCTCTAGCTGAGCCTTTCTCAAGGCTTGAGAAAGGCTCAGCTAGAGCCGAAACGTTGCATGGAGATGTGGGCGCAATAAACACCTGCATATTGACCTAAAGAATATGGAGTGCTGCCTGTTTTTGTGAAGTATATGAATTGGAAACAACCGAGGACGGGTTGTCTGGGCTTTGCACCTGAAGATAAGTAGTGGAGTGTGCTGTTCCATTTTTTCTACTATCTATCTATCTATCTATCTATCTATCTATCTATCTATCTATCTATCTTTCTTTCTATCATTTTTTTTTCTATAATTAAGTTAGGTATCACTGTCATAGTACTGACCTAAAGAGTTATATTACCGGGTAGATTTTACTGCACATTAAAGTCACAAAATTGAATTTTTGTTTATTTTAATGAACTTTAAAAAAAAAAAAATATTACCCTAAAAAATGAGTAATGATGGTAGATATAATGTTTATCTGGTAAACAAGTGTCGTAATAAAGAAGCCGACCTGCCGGCAGCTTAGCTGGGAGGAAAATGACCGTCTCCCTTTCACGCGGTGCTCTCGTGCTGCTCGCCATGTCTGTCGGGGTGATATCTGGCTCTGTCATAAAAAGGGGTCGGCAGCACGTTACATGTGGTTTCCTGGAGCGCGCACACCTTCATTATCGCACATGAAGCTGGCGGCACATGTGGTTTTCACTGATTTAGTTTTCAGACTTTTTTACAGTAAAGTGAGAGCTAAACATAAGAAACGCTGCGAGGAGCGTCGCTCACTTTACTCACGTGCTGAAATCATTTATCAAACCTCACACTTGCAGATTAGAAGTGTTCGTCACTAATAATGTGACCGGTCCCTGAGAATTGGGAGTGGTAGCGTGTGTACCTCTACCGGAACCAAGCCGTTTACTTCTACGGAAGCTGTAACGCACGTGTGACAACCGTCCCCGTAGATGGTGTGCAGGGGTGACCATGCTTTATTACTACAGCTCCATTCATATGGGGGGCACTGGACCATTTTTATGATTAGTGAGGGTCAATGGTCTGACCCCCCGACTGATCGTACATTTAACACCCAAGGCAACGGCGCTATCCTTCCACTTACTGATCAATGGCGGTCTGACTGCTTGGCAATTAGTGACCCTGGGATTGTTGCTCTAAAATCCGGAGAACGGAGCGCTGAAGCCTTATGGAGCGGAAATGTGTGTGCTCGGCCTCTACTTCATTCATTGAGGGCGGCGGGTGAAAGTCCAGTGCAGCGATCCGCTATTTCCAACTGACGATAAATGGAGCATGCACCGCTCAACTAATAGCCCCATGCTCGGGGCTCCTGAGAGCTGATCTCTGGGGGTCCCAGCAGTAGGACCTCTAGTGATGGACAATTCATTCTAAGGGTGAAATAAGCGACTAATATCAATAGTGTTCAGTGAATCCCCATGTCACGCACCGCCCCGTCATGCTTTGTGCTAGGTAGTCTTACTTAAAGGGGTTGTCTTGACCAGCATTTATGCAACTCCGTGGACTTTTAATTCTATGATTCAGAGCTTGTTGATGCAGCCTGGTGGTCTTTGCAAGGAGAACAGCACTTGCAAGTTCTTTTCTATGGAGCTTGCAAGCGCTGTTCTGATCTTGCCTGGATCATGCTCCTCCGATGCTGCAGAGACACAGCTGCCTCCGCTTCCAGCATGGGACAGAGCACAGTTCGGGCCAGTGACACCGTCGTGCCGCAGGTCAGAACTGTCAATCATCGAGGGATCAGTACTTTCCGTAGAAAGGAACATGAGATCAACCCTTTAAATTGTCCTGTTCGCTGACTCTTTTCGGGATTTAATTTCTTAGACCAACAATTCGGGCTCCAGAGCTTCTCATATCTTGGTGTCAGACGAAGCCTTGAAGGACGGTCTCCTCATCTCACCAGTTCTTCACACACTTGTGTTCTCCTGTCTGTCATGCCTTTCTATGTATTTGGAAGGTACCGGTCCTGTGAAGTAGCACCACTGCCATTCCAATGTCCAACCCTTTAAAGGAGTTTTCCACTACTTTGGGAAACTTAACAGGATAGTGAGAGATGTAATACTGACCAATGGTCTCTGCCAGGACTTGGAGTGATCACTTCCTGACCACCAGTCACCGGACCCTGTAGCCAATCTGTTGTCTGAGAAGTCAAGGAGCTGATGATCAGAACATAATCCCTTCCGGGACTGACAGAGACCACTGGGATGGCAGTGCTGGAGCAGAAGTGGTAAGTGTTACTTTTACCAATCCTCTGGTTTTTCTTTTTTTTTCTAAAACTGTGGAAAACCCCTTTACGACATCCATTCATTGCAACGTAGCCTACAATCGATTAATGAATTTATCCATAATTTTAGTATAAATAATACAAATTTAATTTTACTGTAAGAATAAATTGAAGAAGCGACCGTTCTGCTTTTGCTTTTCTTGCATCCTGCTGAGCCCGATATCAGCTTTGGGGAAAGAACAGCGTGCGTAACGTGCGCCCACACAACCCCACTGTCTATTCTGGGAGGCAAAAAGCTTCCACCACCAGCAAATGTCAGAAAATGTCACCCGCTGCGCAGAGACTGCGCGCGGAGAGCTTCCTCTGCGCAGGGCGCCGGCCGTACAGAGCCTGATCAGAGGAGGAACGTTCACATAGTAATCTGCTATGAAGCGCCCTTCTAACCTCAAGAATATGGTTTATTTCGTGTGTGGGAACCGTAGTGGGGTCTGTGGGCGTAGCGCGCTTCAGATTGATGACACTGTCTTTTTTAGCACAGTAAATATTTACATAAAATCTTTGTCCTTCTCGCACTTTTTTCCCCTGTGACTGATGTGAAGAGCTTTTAGTGTACGTCCTATCAATTTCTTCTCCAGGGGACGCTGGTAGTGCAGATGTACCGGTCACATATCAGAAGGCTGCAGGGGGCTCATTGCTGGGGTGTGTTACCTTGTATGTCTCCCTTCATAGATGATACCGCCATGGTCACTGGGCTGTTATAGTTATTTCCTATCCACAGAACAGGTTAATTGATAAGATCAGTGACACTTGAGACCCCTGCAGATCACCGTTACCAGGGACGCATGCCTCCAGTATGAATGGCGTTGCGAGATATTCAAGCGTTGTCTGTGGCAATCAGTGGGGGTATAAGAGGTCGGACCCCCACCAGTCTAACACTAATCACCTATTCTGTGGAACACCCCTGTAATTTCACCAATTATTAGCCTGATATACCTTTTTTAAAGGGGTCTTCCACTGTTTTGATATTGATGACCTATGCTTTGGATAATTAACAAAAGTTGCACTATAGCATGTAAACATGAAATATATGACATTTTGAATAGCATTACTGCTCTAGATAAGATAAAATTGAGAAAACTTAACACATAATTTGGCCAATTCATGCATGCCCAGCAGCCAGCGACAAGGCGATCTTATTTTGACGGGGACCTATCCTAGTGTGAATCCTCTCCTAGGTTGAAGTCTGCATTTATGGTAGGATCCTGCTGCAATTTAAACCGCCACAGGCTGGAGGGCTTAGTGCTCTTTCAGAGCCAATATATAAGTAACAAAAGACCGACTGTCACTTCCAAACTAATAACTGGTGTGTACGGGTGCAAACTCTCTACACATAAATATGCACACTGTAAGGCTTATTATGTGGGTAGGTAGGATCCTGCTTCAATTAAAACCGCCATGTGCTTGAATGGTCCAAATTATGTGCTAAGTATTCTCTTTTTAATTTTTTCCTATTTTTTTTTTTTTTTTTTCCTATTTTCTAGGCCGGGTGCGACCAATCAGCGAAGCGTGGTTCAAATCCCGCACCAATTCGCGGGCGGACTGCACCTGTCGCTGATTGGTCATGCCAGCCGCCCACGACCAATCAGCGACACGGGATTTCCGTAACAGAATTAGACGATTATATTATAGGATGTGTAGAGATGGGTACTCTTAGTTTGTACCTGTACACACCAGTTTTCTGTTTGGAAGTGACCGTCAGTCTTTTGTTACTATGCTTTGGATAGGTCCTCGATATCGGATTGGTGAGAAGCCAACACCCCGCACTCGCCCCACACACCGATCAGCTGTTCTCCTCTCCAGTGGTGGCCGGATATACACACAATTGCCCCATGCACTGTGTAGTGACCACTCCTCGGCACCGCAGATCAGCGCCTGATGGCGCCAGCCACTAAATAGTGTGATAGCGCTGTGGTGTTCCTCTTGTATACGGTTTACATCCAGTGCTAAAACATGATCGCTTGGTGATGGAGACCCACCAATCTGGTATCGCTCACCTACCCGGAGTATAGGTTATTAGTGGAAGCCCCCTTCTTAATATTGGTAAAAAGAGGTCTTGCCGTGCCCCTGGGGTCCTGCCATGCTTCTGACATTTGTTTATTACCCCATAATATAAAGCTTGACCATTTGCATTGTGCTGTACTTTAGTTATTCCTCCAAGAAATATATAAATTAAGAATTCTTGTCATTGTGTGTCCCTCCGCACTTAGTTTAATAATGGCTGACTGTGTGAGACTGCTACAATGAGACTAAGGACTCCAATTTGGCTATGAAATGCTGGTCAATGTCTTTTTAAAGGGGTTGTCCACTACTTTGACAACACTTTCTCAGTCTCATTGTTTGCTATTAACACATGTACTCTCCTCCGGTGCTGTTCCAGCAGAGTCGGGACTTGCGTTCCCAGGGCTCACTTGACATTGTCACGTGAGCCCTGCACCCAATCAGTGTCTGCTTCATTGTCCTCCACCTTCAGACAAGTCGAACGTCAAGAGGAAAGCAGAGCGCAGCCGCATCCCTGACTTTTTGGTGATGTTCGATATGTCCAAAGGTGGGAAGAATGAAGCCGACGCTGATTGGCGTCACAACCTCTCGTGAGCCTCGGGAAAGCACTGGAACAGTCTGCACCAGAGGCGAGTAGAGGTGTTTTTTATTTTAACAGGGGCAGGCCTACACATTGAGGATGGGTTGTCCTAGTAGTGGACCACTCCTTTGGTAGCACCAACCTGCTTCAGAAAATAATAAAAAAAAAACAAATTGCCCCCTGGACTGGCACCACCACTCCGATCTCCCTGTAGTCACGGGACATTCTCATGTGACCGCTGCAGCCATTCTGTCCACAGCTGTCTGACTCATCTGGTGGTAAATGGCCTCAGCGGGACCCCCACCCTATTGTAATACAATATACAGTAATTCTCATATGTTATTCTTTCTTTAAAGGGTGGACATGAATAAGGACAAGCAGATCAGCGCTCAGGAAATGCAGCGCTGGATCATGGAGAAGACCGAAGAACATTTTCAAGAGGCCGTAAAGGAGAATAAACTTCATTTCCGGGCTGTGGACCCAGATGGTGACGGTAAGTAATGACCTATTCATGGAGACAGCAAAGTCTCTTTAATCATTATAGAAGGTAATCTGTAAAATCTCATAATTAGTGGGTCAGTCATAATCTAGCGGTGAGGTGCGGCCAGGCTATTTGTACGGGAGTTTCCATATTCAGGTAGTATGCTTCTGACGGGAGAGTGCACCAGAGCGTAAGGCACTCAGACGTCCTCCCACATCCTTCCTCTACATCCTGATTTACTGGCATTGTGCCTACATCTGGCACATAATCTTGTGTTCTATTTTCTTACATCATATTGATGACGATCATGATCTAGCCACATTCTTGTGGATGTTTTGTGGGGAGTTTTTATGTCTTTTTTCATGGAATATCCTAAATGAACAAGGCCATATGGATGTCCTCAATGAAGGCATTTTGAGCTGAATCACGTACATCCCCCTCCAACACCCTAATCCCAACTCTTTATGAACTTTTCACATGTACAACTCTTAATATAGGATTTAATATGTTTCCTTAATCCAGGGCATGTGTCATGGGACGAGTACAAGATCAAGTTCCTGGCCAGCAAGGGCTTCAATGAAAAGGAGGTGGCCGAGAAAGTGAAGAACAACGAGGAGCTGAAGGTTGATGAAGAAAGTAAGTTCCACATCAAGTTTACACTTTTTGTCATGAAAAATGTTTGACGTTTCTGCCATTAATGTAATAAAAAAAAAGAAAAGTTTTAAGTAAACAAAAAGTAATTACCAAACTTCAGATTTTCTCATACTTCACATTTCAGGTGAAATTTTTCAGCTCCACCCAAATCTTTTTTTCAAGCTGTTGCTTGTTTTCAAAGTCCATTGACAAAAGATCGATCGGGGGGAAATTTTTCTTATTTTTGGAAACTATCTGTCACCCAAAGAAGCTTCCTTTCCCTGCGCAGGATTCTCACTATAAACGAGTTGGCGTCGGCTCGGTTTCATTCTCAATCACTTTGACATGAGGGTAACAAGGTCTCAACCAAAATCTTTACAGCTGCAGGTTAAAAGGGAAGAAAAAAAACATAATTTTAATATATTTGCTGTTGATCTGCCATCCCCAGTTACAGGGGAAATTCAGCCGTCAGCTCCTGCACCTTCACAGAATCCATCGATCACAGGATGGCTAGTATTGCTTCCTGAACTATGTCCCTAGAACTCAATCAGCAGTATGGTGTGATTCATTAAGGCTGGCATTGCACACTCCAGTCTTGATGAAGCGCTCGCTGGAGTACGATGCACCAAATTCATTAAGCAGCGTGCGCCTTTTAGTGAATTTGGCACATCATCTAACTGATGTGCACTAGAAATCCTACTCCAGTCAGAACTGGAGTAGACTTTCTGGCATCTAAAACGGCAACAGTTTTGCTGATTGTGACAGTCAGGCGATCAAGAAGGCAAAGAATGATCTGCTATCTCTGCCTTCTCACTCTAAGGCTACGTTCCCAGGTCCATGTTTTTGGTGTTGGTGACCTATTTTAATTAATGGGTGCAGAAAATCTGCAAAATCAAAAGCTCATTGTGGGAACGCGGCCTAACAGCAGCTCCGTGCAGCTGCTGACTCTGCAATGATGATGTAAAACATGCCCGCACAGCCAGATGTGGACTGGCCCGATATTTTAAGATGTACGTACGTACGTACGTACACACACACACACACACACACACACACACACACACACACACACACACACACACACACACACACGCGCGCGCGCACGAAAAACTACATTACATATATATACATACATACATACATGCATACATGCATACATACATACATGCATGCATGCATGCATACATACATACATACATACATACATACATACATACATACATACATACATACATACATTCATTAATTAGATGGTGGCCCGATTCTAACACATCGGGTATTCTAGAATATGTATGTCCAAGTAGTATATTGCCCAGCCACGTAGTATATTGCCCAGTCACGTAGTATACAGCACAGAGCCATGTAGTATATTGCCCAGCTACATATGTCACAGGTTAAAAAAATAAACATATACTCACCTTCCGCAGGCGCGTTGTAGTTCTGTCGCCTGTGTGGGGTGCAGGCGGCTTCTTCCGGTTCCAGGGTGTGATGACATCGCTGCCACGTGACCGTGACGTCATGGCAGGTCCTTTTTACGCAGGACCTGTGATGACGTCGCGGTCACCTGACCGTGTCGCGGTCACCTGACCGTGTCGCGGTCACCTGACCGTGTCGCGGTCACCTGACCGTGTCGCGGTCACCTGACCGTGTCGTCACGGCAGGTCCTGCTCGCGCAGGCGCGCAGGACTTGTGATGACGTCGCGGTCACATGACTGTGACGTCATGGCAGATCCTTCTCCCAGACCATCCTTGCCACTGGAACGTGCCGCTTGCATGGACCAGCCGGAGCATCGCGAGGAGCAGGAAAGGCGGCGGAAGGTGAGTATCTAATGACTTTTTTTTTTTTTTTTTTTTTTTTTTTTAGCATTAGATGTTTTTACTATTGACGCTGCATAGGGTGCGTCAATAGTAAAAACTTGGTCACACAGGGTTAATAGTGGCAGTAACGGAGTGAGTTACCCGCATCATAACGCGGTCCGTTACCGCCGGCATTAACACTGTGTGAGCGGTGACCAGAGGGGTGTATGCGGGCGCCGGGCACTGACTGCGGGGAGTAAGGAGCGGCCATTTTCTTCTGGACTGTGCGCGTCGCTGATTGGTCGTGGGCGTTTTGCCACTACCCATCAGTGACTTGGATTTCCATGACAGACAGAGGCCGCGACCAATGAATATCTGTGACAGACAGACAGAAGGACAGAAAGACGGAAGTGACCCTTAGACAATTATATAGTAGATACACACATACATACATACATACATACATACATACATACACACATACATACATACACACCTATATATACATACATACATCTCCCCCCTTAATTTCAAGTGATTACTTGGGAGCCACTGCATCCGGATCAGCACCAATCAGAAGTTAAACCTTGCTAAAAGTTTTATGTATCGCAAAAAAAAAAAAATCTGCTTTTTAAAGAGAACTGTATCGGTTATCGGGCCCTTTTGCACACAGGATGTGGGAAGATGATACCAGCAGCACTATTCTCTGAACCCTGCGCTTCTGACAGGTTTCTGCTAGCGAGTTCATCTTTCTTTCTCTCATTTTGGTAATTGACAGACAATTCAGCTTTTACTCAGCCAACATTACTGTTAGATTAGTCACACTGCAATGACAGGTGTAATGTCTGATCAGCACCGGATTAAACCCAAGTGACTGTACTGAACTGTCCAGGATTGTGACCACATTGCTGCTAACAGCCAGGCGCAACCACCGACTCTGGAAGAAAGCAGCCATGTTCTTCTAATCCTGGACAGTCCCGGGTCATAACGTGACCAGGACGGATTCTCATATTATGTCAGTTGCTAAGAATATACACGTCCAAGTCCATAAAACCAAGAAAAGATCATGAGGCCGCGAAGAATTCATACAGAAAGCAATTAAGAGAATTTGGGTTTCATAACACAATGAATAGAAACTGAAAATCTATTTATTTATTTTTTTCCTACAAAATACAAGAATTAAAAATATTATATTTATTATTATAGATATATATTTTTATCACACTCATATTTGAATTTATTTTTGCCTTGACATAAAAATCGAATTTTCCTGGTTTTATTACACAACACAGCCTTTGTGTTGCACTGCAAATGAGTTATCTGAGAATCTGTAGGAGAGCTTGGCCTGAAGGGAGAGATTGTGACTTCTGCCTTTTTCTAAGCTCCTGAGCTGATTTATGTCCACAGACAACACTATGGTATTTGTGCAAGGAAATAAAAGGCCTGTAAGAACCAAATTGTGCAAGATTTTTAATGAAACCAATATACGGTACATGCATTCAAGAAATAAGAAAAAAAATTGTCCCCGAAGGTTGACAACTCCCCACTTTAACCCCTTAACGACCGCCGATACGCCTTTTAACGGCGGCCGCTAAGGGTACTTAAACTTGGTCACACAGGGTTAATAGTGGCAGTAACGGAGTGAGTTACCCGCATCATAACGCGGTCCGTCACCGCCGCTGTGGAAAAAGTGAATAGCGCCCCCCAGAGTCGGATTTTCTCTGGGGTCTCGGTTGCCGAGGGTAGCCGAGACCCCAGAGAACATGATTCGGGGGGTTTTTACCGACCCCCGAGTTGCGATCGCCGGTAATTAACCGTTTACCGGCGGTCGCAACAAAAAAAAAAAAAAAAAACACGATTTGCCATTTAATTTCTCTGTCCTCCGATGTGAGCGCACATCGGAGGACAGAGAAATAGTGTCCCCGATGGCCCCCAATAGCCCCCCAATACTCACCTATCTCCCCCGGTGCTCCTCGTGGCTCCCGATGGGCGCCGCCATCTTTTTTCCGGGAAAAAATGGCGGGCGCGGTGCGCCCGCCGCCCAGCACCCAGAAGATCTTTGGGGTCTCGGCTGCCGGGGATAGCCGAGACCCCAAAGAGCATGATCGGGGTCGGTTTTTACCGACCCCTGTTTTGCGATCGCCGGTAATTAACTGTTTACCGGCGACCGCAAAAAAAAAAAAAAAGCATAATTCTCTGTCCTCTGATGTGATCGCACATCAGAGGACAGAGAAATAGGGGGATTCGGGGACCCTATCATACTCACCCGGTGTCCCCGGGTCCTCCTGCGTCTCCTCTTGCCGGTCGGCTTCTTCCTCTGCAAAGAAAATGGCGGGCGCATGCGCAGTGCGCCCGCCATCTGCTGCCATCTGCCGGCCGGCAGGAGAGACGAGTTGGGGCTAAAATTAGGGTTAGGGCTAGGGTTAGGGCTAGGGTTGGGGATAAATTTAGGGTTAGGCTACTTTCACACTAGCGTTTTTTGACTTCCGTCGCAAGTGCTTGCAGGATGCGTTTTTTCCTCCATGGACTTGCATTAGCGACACATTGCGATGGATTGCCACACGTCGCATCCGTCGTGCGACGGATGCGTCGTGCTTTGGCGGACCGTCGGCACAAAAAAACGCTACATGTAACTTTTTTTCCGCCCCCGCCTCCCCGCACCTCACAATGGGGCAGCGGATGCATTGAAAAAACAGCATCCTCTGCACCCGTTGTGCGGCGCTTACAACGCTAGCGTCGGTACGTCGGCCCGACACACTGCGATGGGCCGAGTACGACGCTAGTGTGAAAGTAGCCTTAGGCTTCTTTCACACTTGCGTCGGTACAGGGCGGTCGCAATGCGTCAGCCCGACGTACCGACGCACGTTGTGAAAATTGTGCACAACGTGGGCAGTGGATGCAGTTTTTCAACGCATCCGCTGCCCAGTCTATGTCTTGGGGAGGAGGGGGCAGAGTTACGGCCACGCATGCGCGGAAATGGCGGACGCGACGTACAAAAAAAAGGTTACATTGAACTTTTTTTGTGACGACGGTCCGCCAAAACACAACGGATCCAGTGCACGATGGACGCGACGTGTGGCCATCCGTCGGTAATACAAGTCTATGGGCAAAAAAGGCATCCTGTGGGCACATTTGCAGGATCCGTTTTTTGTCCAAAACGACAGATTGTGACGGATGCCACACGACGCAAGTGTGAAAGTAGCCTTAGGGTTAAGGTTGGGGCTAAAGTTAGGGCTAGGGTTAGGGTTAAATTTAGGGTTAGGATTGGGGCTAAAGTTAGGGTTAGGGCTAGGGTTGGGGCTAAAATTAGGGTTAGGGATAGAGTTGGGATTAGGGTTAGGGTTTGGATTAGGGTTGGTATTAGGGTTACGGTTGGGATTAGGGTTACGTTTGGGATTAGGGTTGGGATTAGGGTTAGGGTTGGGATTAGGGTTACGGTTTGGGATTAGGGTTAAGGTTAGGGTTGGGATTAGGGTAAGTGGTGTATTGGGATTAGGGTTAGTTTTGAGGTTAGGGTTGAGATTTAGGGTTAGGGGTGTGTTGGATTTAGGGTTTTGATTAGGGTTATGGTTAGAGTTGAGATTAGGGCTGTTTTGGGGTTAGGGTTGTGATTATCGTTAGGGTTGTGATTAGGATTATGGATCGGGTTGAGATTAGGGTTAGGGGTGTGTTGGAGTTAGGGTTGGAGTTAGAATTGGGGGGTTTCCACTGTTTAGGTACATCCGGGGGTCTCCAAACACGACAGACAATTTTGCGCTGAAAAAGTCAAATGGTACTCCCTCCCTTCTGAGCTCTGCCGTGCGCCCAAACAGTGGTTTACCCCCACATATGGGGCATCAGCGTACTCGGGATAAATCGGACAACAACTTTTGGGGTCCAATTTCTCCTGTTACCCTTGTGAAAATAAAAACTTGGGGGCTAAAAATCTTTTTTTGTGGGAAAAAAAATATTTTTTTATTTTCACTACTCTGCATTATAAACTTCTGTGAAGCACTTGAGCATTCAAAGTTTTCACCACATATCTAGATAAGTTCCTTAGGGGGTCTAGTTTCCAAAATTTGGTCACTTGTGGGGGGTTTCTACTGTTTAGGTACATCAGGGGCTCTCCAAACGCAACATAACACCCACAGACAATTCTATCAAAGTCTGAATTCCAAAATGGCGCTCCTTCTCTTCCGAGCTCAGCCATGCACCCAAACAGTGGTTTACCCCCACATATGGGGTACCAGCATACTCAGGACAAATTGGACAACAACTTTTGGGGTCCAATTTCTCTTGTTACCCTTGTGAAAATAAAAACTTGGGGGCTAAAAAATCTTTTTTGTTAAAAAAAAAAAAATATTTTTTATTTTCACGACTCTGCATTATAAACTTCTGTGATGCACTTGGGCATTCAAAGTTCTCACTACACATCTAGATAAGTTCCATGGGGGGTCTAGTTTCCAAAATGGGGTCACTTTTGGGGGGTTTCTACTGTTTAGGCACATCAGGGGCTCTCCAAACGCGACATGGCGTCCGATCTCAATTCCAGTCAATTTTGCATTGAAAAGTCAAATGGCGCTCCTTTGCTTCCGAGCTCAGCCATGCGCCCAAACAGTGGTTTACCCCCACATATGGGGTGTCGGCGTACTCAGGACAAATTGTACAACAACTTCTGGGGTCCATTTTCTCCTGTTACCCTTGGTAAAATAAAAATTTGGAGGCAAAAAGATCATTTTTGTAGAAATTTTCACGGCTCTACGTTATAAACTTCTGTGAAGCACCTGGGGGTTTAAAGTGCTCACCACACATCTAGATAAGTTCCTTAAGGGGTCTAGTTTCCAAAATGGTGTCATTTGTGGGGGGTTTCCACTGTTTAGGCACATCAGGGGCTCTCCAAACGAGACATGGCGTCCGATCTCAATTCCAGCCAATTCTACATTGAAAAAGTAAAACGACACTCCTTCTCTTCCAAGCTCTGCGGTGCGCCCAAACAGTGGTTTTACCCCCACATATGGGGTATCGACGTACTCAGGAGAAATTGCACAACAACTTTTGTGGTCTAATTTCTCCTGTTACCCTTGTGAAAATAAGAATTTGTGGGCGAAAAAATCATTTTTGTGAAAACAAATGCGTTTTTTTATTTTCACGGCTCTACGTTATAAACTTCTGTGAAGCACTTGGGGGTTCAAAGTGCTCACCACACATCTAGATAAGTTCCTTAAGGGGTCTAGTTTCCAAAATGGTGTCACTTGTGGGCGGTTTCCACTGTTTAGGCACATTAGGGGCTCTCCAAACGCGACATGGCGTCCAATCTCAATTCCAGCCAATTCTGCATTGAAACAGTCAAACGGTGCTCCTTCACTTCCAAGCTCTGCGGTGCGCCCAAACAGTGGTTTACCTCCACATATGGGGTATCGGCGTACTCAGGAGAAATTGCACAACAAAATTTGTGGTTAAATTTCTGTTTTTACACTTGTGAAAATTAAAAAAAATGGTTCTGAAGTAAAATGTTTGCAAAAAAAAGTTAAATGTTCATTTTTTTTCTTCCACAGTGTTTCAGTTGCTGTGAAGTACGTAAAGGGTTAATAAACTTCTTGAATATGGTTTTGAGCAGCTTGAGGGGTGCAGTTTTTAGAATGGTGTCACACTTGGTTATTTTCTATCATATAGACCCCTCAAAATGACTTCAAAGGTGATGTGGTCCCTAAAAAAAAAACATGGTGTTGTAAAAATGAGAAATTGCTGGTCAACTTTTAACCCTTATAACTCCCTAACAAAAAAAAATTTTGTTTCCAAAATTGTGCTGATGTAAAGTGGACATGTGGGAAATGTTATTTATTAACTATTTTTCGTGACATATCTCTCTGATTTAAGGGCATAAAAATACAAAGTTTGAAAATTGCAAAATTTTAAAAATTTTCGCCATATTTCCGTTTTTTCATAAATAATCGCAAGTAATATCGAAGAAATGTTACCACTAGCTTGAAGTACAATATGTCATGAAAAAACAATCTCAGAATCAGCGGGATCCGATAAAGCGTTCCAGAGTTATAACCTCATAAAGTGACAGTGGTCAGAATTGTAAAAATTGGCTCGGTCATTAAGTACCAAATTGGCTCTGTCACTAAGGGGTTAAACAGCTGTTGGCAGATCGCCTTCCATACACCTACACACTCAGCATGTACGGTACTTTCATTAGGTAAAGGTGAGAAAGTTGCTACCAGAGACCCTTTTAGCATTGCCTTATCTCCTGTGGGAGCTAAGGATTGGGCAGGTTGAAGCCAGCATGCCTGATCATTCATTTCCACACCATCTGCTGTCTGGGAAGAGTCTAAAGTCCCCACTAATCGCATTTGATGGCATTTTATATAACGTGTGAGCATCTAAAATAGCTATGTAATGTTTTGGTGGGTTTTTTTTTGTTTTTTTCTCACAGCACAGGAAGTATTAGAAAACCTAAAAGACCGCTGGTTTCAAGCTGACAACCCACCAGCTGACCACTTGCTGAACGATGAGGAGTTCCTGTCTTTCCTGCACCCAGAACACAGCCGGGGGATGCTCAAGTTCATGGTGAAGGAGATCATTCGTGACCTAGGTGAGCACACGACCGTACAGGAGTACTGTGAAGAATGATATGGTGTATAAGTGATATATATCTCTTATATATGAGGTATGGCTGTAACCTGCGGTGGCCGCTGTAACCTGAACGCTCCTGAACTCTGTTTTCAGCGAAGATGTGACTAAGTATACAGCCTCTCTGTTATTATTATTATTTGTATTATTTTTCATTTTAGGCTACGTTCACATTTGCGTTGTGCGCCGCAGCGTCGGCGACGCAACGCACAACGCAAATGTAAACGGATGCACAACGCAGCGTTTTGTGACGCATGCGTCCATTTTTGCATGGTTTTGGGCGCAGAAAAATCTGCAACTTGCTGCGTCCTCTGCGCCCTGACGCATGCACCAGAGTGACGCATGCGTCACAAAACGCAAGTGCAACGCATGTCCATGCGCCCCCATGTTAAATATAGGGGCGCATGACGCATGCGGCGACGCTGCAGCGCCTGACGCTGCGGCGCCGAACGCTAATGTGAACCTAGCCTTTGTAGTATTTTTATTTTTAATATTTTTTTAATTTCATGAATAATAAAATATTATTTTTTTTGAGTCTCCTGATCTGATATTCTCTCCCCCTACTGAAAGGCACACCTATCTGTCCTCCCATATAAAACTACTTAAGTGGAAACCCCCTTCAGATCTCTATCAGTGTTTGCTGCGTATTTCTATTTCATACACATCCGAGCGTCATCATTGTGACTGCAGGCAGCAGAGACCACACGTGCCGACCTTCTCCGGGTGCGGATTAGTCACTCGTCGTACCGCACGGCCCTGCTCACAGTGATGCCGTTACAAATGCAGAGTGTTAGGTTTTTTTGTAGAGGTGGAGATGGTTCACCTTTGGGGGGTGACGGATACGGCTTCTTTAATGTGTAGTGTCATTGTGTCTTACTTTTATTCCTGCACTACAAGAATAGAAGTAGGCAAGCGCAAAGTTTTTATGGCAAAAGGAGAGATTTATCCCCTAACTTCCCCTTTAATTGCTGTTTATTTAGGTGGCTATAGGTAGAACGGTCATTTGGCCCCTGGGTGTTAGTCCCCCAGAACTGCTCCTCTGCTGGGAAACTCACTTGGACTGGCTAGCAAGTCCAGAGCGCTAACCAGTCATCTGTAACTGCCGTCCGGCTGTCCACCATCTTTTTACATTGGACTGGACTGCATGTACAGTGGCATGTAAAAGTTTGGGCACCCCTGGTCAAAATTACTGTTGTTCTGAACAGTTAAGCAAGTTGAAGATTAAATGATCTCTAAAAGGCCTAAAATTAAAGATGACACATTTCCTTTGTATTTTAGGCAAAAAAATATACATTTATTTATTTCATCTTTTACATTTCCTTTGTATTTTAGGCAAAAACTATAAACAGTGCAGACCAAAAGTTTGGACACACCTTCTCATTTAAAGATTTTTCTGTATTTTCATGACTATGAAAATTAGAATGTATGTATGTGTGTGTATATATATATATATATATATATATATATATATATATATGTGTGTATATATATATATATATATGTGTGTATATATATATATATATATGTGTGTGTATATATATATATATATGTGTATGTATATATATATATATATATATATATATGTATATATATATATATATATATATATATATATATATATATATATATATATATATATATATATATATATATACATACTATGACTATGAAAATTGTACATTCACACTGAAGGCATCAAAACTATGAAATAACACATGTGGAATTATATACTTAATTTCAGTTGTTTCACACTTTTTTGTTATGTCTCATATTTTAGGTTCTTCAGAGTAGCCACCTTTTGCTTTGATGACTGCTTTGCACACTCTTGGCATTCTCTTGATGAGCTTTAAGAGGTAGTCACTGGAATGGTCTTCCAACAATCTTGAAGGAGTTCCCAGAGATGCTTAGCCCTTGTTGGTCCAGCTCACCCCAAACCATCTCGATTAGGTTCAGGTCTGGTGACTGTGGAGGCCAGGTCATCTGGCGTAGCACCCCATCACTCTCCTTCTTGGTCAAATGGCCCTTACACAGCCTGGAGGTGTGTTTGGGGTCATTGTCCTGTTGAAAAATAAATGATGGTCCAACTAAACGCAAACCGGATGGAAGAGCATGCCGCTGCAAGATGCTGTGGTAGCCATACTGGTTCAGTATGCCTTCAATTTTGAATAAATCCCCAACACTGTCACCAGCAAAGCACCCCCACACCATCACACCTCCTCCTCCATGCTTCACGGTGGGAACCAGGCATGTAGAGTCCATCCGTTCACCTTTTCTCAGTCGCACAAAGACACGGTGGTTGGAACCAAAGATCTCAAATTTGGACTCATCAGACCAAAGCACAGATTTCCACTGGTCTAATGTCCATTCCTTGTGTTCTTTAGCCCAAAAAAGGCTCTTCTGCTTGTTGCCTGTCCTTAGCAGTGGTTTCCTAGCAATTATTTTACCATGACGGCCTGCTGCACAAAGTCTCCTCTTAACAGTTGTTGTAGAGATGTGTCTGCTGCTAGAACTCTGTGTGGCATTGACATGGTCTCTAACCTGAGCTGCTGTTAACCTGCGATTTCTGAGGCTGGTGACTCGGATAAACTTATCCTCAGAAGCAGAGGTGACTCTTGGTCTTCCTTTCCTGGGGCGGTCCTCATGTGAACCAGTTTCTTTGTAGTGCTTGATGGTTTTTGCCACTGCACTTGGGGACACTTTCAAAGTTTTCCAAATTTTTCGGACTGACTGACCTTCATTTCTTAAAGTAATGATGGCCACTCGTTTTCTTTACTTAGCTGCTTTTTTCTTGCCATAATACAAATTCTAACAGTCTACTCAGTAGGACTATCAGCTGTGTATCCACCAGACTTCTGCACAACACAACTGATGGTCCCAACCCCATTTATAAGGCAAGAAATCCCACTTTACTCTGTCGCCTCATTGGGGGACACAGGACCATGGGTGTTATGCTGCTGTCCACTAGGAGGCGACACTATGCATAATCTGAAAAAGATTAACTGTGGCTCCTCCTGTGCAGTATACACCCCTGGACGGCATCAGCCTTCTCCAGTTTTTGCTTAGTGTTGCAAAGGAGGCACACCTAAAGATTTTTACTCCGTTTTTACTCCGTTTCCCGTTTTTCCGATGGGATTACAGATGAAGAAAAGAGGGTCTCCTGTGAGACCCCCGGCATGGCTCCTTCCTCGGCCCCCTATTATGGGGTGCCCAGTTGAAGTTGAGATGGCTATTCCCCATGCTGCTCCTTCCCCAACCTCTCGGGTGTTGGTTCGAAGTCGAGACCCCCCCTCCTTCCCCAATTCCTTTTGGTTTCTGGGTTGAGGTCGAGGCGAGGATAAAGGCCCCTGAAGGTGTGACAAAAGCACCCTCCCTATCCCCCTCTGGGGGTATTAGGTTGAGACACCTCAGGTAGGGCCTGTACAGGCAGCATCCTACAGCTCCCAGCAATGGGCCAGCACACTGCGCCTGCATCCAGGGACCCCAGCCCAGCTGCGGGCTCCTGTTGGGGCCGGGGGGAGTGCAGGCAGGCATGGCACATACAGACACAGGGCTCCCTGCGTCCCTGTCTCTGCGGCAGCACCAGCTCTATACTGCCTCAGGGGGACCCCAGCCGGGCTCCCCCTTCCGCTTATAGCCCCACCGCCATCCTGCCTTCAAATCCGGAGGGGTCCGGTTCAGATCCGACCCCCTCCCGGACTTTCGCGCCGGCCTGGAGCCCTTCTGGGCCTCAGGCATCTAATTTAGGCCCCGGCTTCGGCCTAGCTGAAGCAGCAGCCTCCTCTCCGCCCCCCGGCCCGCCCCCTGGATGACAAATATGACACTCTACAGTGTCATACAAGGGGCGGATCGAGACAGAAAGGGCGGGTTTTTTATAGCCTTGCCGCCTTTTTCCAGCTCTCCGCCCCCTTCTCCTCCTCTCTCCTCTGTCTCTGCAGCCATTTTCGGCTGCAGATTAACCCTGCATCTCCCGGTCTGCAGGACCAGGACCAGGCAAGCCAGTTTCCGGGGGGCACAGGACTGTGGATTTTCGGCGCTGGACCTAGGGGTACACTGGTGGGGTAAGATCACAGCTGGGTTATCTTTACTCAGCTGTGAATCCATATTACCTATAAGGCTCCCCTATAGGTTCTCTACCCCTGTAAGGTCCATCTGCTGGCAGCACTTCTGCACTCTGGGCACTATGCCGGGCTCAAGGTCTAAGAGAACCAGGCAGAACTGCTATTATGCATTCTGCACAGCCTGCGGGACCGCTCTCCCCAGTAGCAGCACGTACCCGCATTGTCAGAACTGTATACAAGAAGCCCCTGCCAATGCCTCGGTGTCTAATGCCACACCGGAATGGGCTACTCAGATATCGCAATCTATGACGCAGTCTATAGATAACCTAACTTCCACATTGCTTCAGGCTCTGCAGGGTCATGCCCCGGCTATGAACGTTACCCAGCAAAGGGAGAGCTTGACTCAGGAACAAGATGCCCCTGGCACATCCTCAAGTCCATCTGCGTCATCCCATAGCACACGGTCATCCCCCTCTAGGGAGAGACACCGTTGCTCCAGGTCATCTAGACCGTCCCATTCCAGGGACAGACAATGCAGATCTCCGCAATCCCCAACCAGAGAAGGTCTCCTCCCCTGCTCACCTAGCAGGGGACGCCTCAGTGATACACAGGATTCGGAAGGCATCTGCGTCTCTGACTCAGACAGAGAAACGGAGGGGTCCCTGATCCCAATCCCTCCTAGCAATACAGCGCTAGTTGAGGACATAATATCGTCCATCCATCGGGTGCTGGTCATTTCTGATCCGCCATCAGAGGCCCCGGAACATCAGACTTCCTTTGAAGGACCTCTGAAGCCGCCTAAGGTTTTCTCTAACCACCAGAGTTTAAGGCGATCCTTAAAAAAAAAAAAAAAAAAAACAGCTCTCACAGCCTGAGAAAAAATTCGCTAATCGCAAATATCTGGAGGCGAGGTGCCCCTTCCCACAGAAGGACACCAAGGAATGGACAGATCCACCTGAAGTGGATCCCCCAGTCTCTAGGCTGGCAGCACAGACCCTCCTTACACCGCCAGATAGCTCAACCCTCAGGGACGCAGCAGACTGGCAGGTAGAACGCATGGCTCGTTCAATTTTCAAGGCAGCAAGGGCATCCATGGCTCCTGCGTTCGCTTCAGCTTGGGCTGCCAAGGCCATCCTGGCCTGGGCAAAGAATCTACAAGCCTTCCAAGCATCCGCTCCTCAACTGTCGGACCAAGCGGTTCAATTGCAGTTGTAGCAGATTACATGCTCCATGCAGCTCTGGTTTCAGCAAGGGGAGTCGCGGGGATAGCATCAAACCCCATCAGGCGTATCCTCTGGCTGTGGGAATGGAAAGCGGACGCAGCCTCAAAGAAGTCCCTCACGCACCTCCCCTACCTCAGTGGGAGACTTTTCGGTGAACAGTTGGATACTATGATATCCAACGCCACAGGGGGTAAGAGTACTTCTCTTCCCCAACTGAAACCTAAACGCACTTACCAGAAGCGTAACCAAACTCGATTCCGATCCTTTCGGAATTCCTCCGGCTGGTCCGTCTCACGTCCAGTACAAAATCGTAACCGTTTCCCATGCAGGGACAGCTCACGATCGACACAAAGGTCGGACAAGACCTGGCAGTCAAAAGCAGGCCAGTCTAAGCCCAGAGGAGGAAAATCTCAGACTTTCTCTTCCTCATGACTTACGGACTCCGGAAGACACCACACCGGTAGGCGGCCGACTTTTGCTCTTTCATCAAGTATGGCTGCCTATTACAGAAGACAGGTGGGTCATGGAACTAGTATCTTCCGGATACAAAATAGACTTCACCTCCAACCCACCGGACAGGTTCTTCCTCTCTGTCCCCCCAAAACCGCCAGCCAAGGCTCGAGCCTACCACCAAGTGGTCTCCTCGCTTTATTAATCAGGAGTCATAGTACCGGTACCCACGACCGACCGCTTCCGAGGGTTCTACTCCAATCTGTTCGTAGTTCCCAAGAAAGGAGGAAGCGTACGGCCCATACTAGACCTAAAACAGCTCAACAAATATGTACGGGTCCATCACTGCGTCCATGGAGAAGGGAGAATATCTCGCCTCCATAGACATACAAGACGCATACCTGCATATACCCATTGCACCTGCCCATCAGAGGTTTCTCAGGTTCGCAATAGGCCAGGACCACTACCAATTCGTGGCTCTCCCCTTTGGACTCGCCACGGCTCCCAGAGTGTCACCAAGGTCATGGCAGCAACCATGGACGTCCTGCATTCCAGAGGCATAGTAGTCGTTCCATACCTGGACGATCTACTCATCAAGGCTCCCACCTTCAAGGTTTGCGAGCTCAGCGTCTCAATCACAACCGATACTCTCAGTCGTATGGGCTGGTTAATCAACCTACAAAGTCATCACCAACTCCGAGTCAGTCCCTGACCTTCCTGGGAATGTTATTCAACACTTCCAGGGGTCTAGTGCTCCTTCCCAAGGACAAGGCACTGGCCCTCCGACTAGCAGATGAAGAAAAGAGGGTCTCTTGTGAGACTCCCGGCATGGCTCCTTCCTCGGCCCCCTATTATGGGGTGCCCAGTTGAAGTTGAGATGGCTATTCCCCATGCTGCTCCTTCCCCAGTCCCTCGGGTGCTGGTTCGAAGTCGAGACTCCCTTCCCCAATTCCTTTTGGTTTCTGGGTTGAGGTCGAGGCGAGGATAAAGGCCCCTGAAGGTGACAATAGCACCTTCCCTTTCCCTCTCTGGGGGTATAGGTTGAGACACCTCAGGTAGGGCCTGTACAGGCAGCATCCTACACCTCCAAGCAATAGGCCAGCACACTGCGCCTGCATCCAGGGACCCCGGCTCAGCTGTGGGCTCCTGTTGGGCAAGTGGTCCTCAGCGGAAGCGTCCATGCCCATCAACATCCTGAAAATTCGTGCCATCCTTCTGGCATTGAGGGCTTTCCATCACTTACTGGCAGCCTCTTACATCAGGATACAGTCGGACAATACTACGACTGTGGCATATGTGACTCATCAAGGGGGGACCCGCAGTACCCAAGCGACGCGGGAAGTGTCATATGTCCTCCGCTGGGCGGAGGACACAGGGTCGGTCCTTCGGCGGTCCACGTTCGGGTGTGGACAACTGGGAAGCAGACTTCCTCAGCCGACAAGGAATAGACTCGGGAGAGTGGTCTCTCTATCCCAAAATTTTTCATCAGATCTGTCTCCGCTGGGGGACCCCGGATGTGGACCTAATGGCATCCCATTTCAATGCCAAGGTCTCCAACTTCATTGCCTGAACTCACGATCCGCGGTCGCTCGGAGCAGTCGCTCTGGTTCAGGACTGGACTCAGTTCCAGCTTCTGTATATTTTTTCCACCTCTCCCCCTGATATCCAGAGGGTGAGGAAGATCAAACAAGAGGGAGTTTCAACTATCCTCATTGCACCGGACTGGCCCAGACGCACATGGTACGCCGACATCGTACAACTCACAGCAGACGCCCCCTGGCGTCTCCCCGACCGCCACGATCTTCTATCACAAGAGCCGTTCTACCACCAGAACTCAAGGGCTCTCAACTTGATGGCGTGGCCCTTGAGACCTGGGTTCTAACCCAGGCAGGGTTCTCGACAGAGGTCGTTGCAACCATGATCAGAGCACGGAAATCAGCCTCTGCCAAGATGTATTACCGTACCTGGAAAGTTTTCTTTACCTGGTGCGAATCTCGTGGCTAGGTTCCACTCCTTTATTCCCTACCCAAAGCTCTTGGTTTTCTCCAAGCGGGTCTGGAAGCCAGTCTGTCATTGGGCTCGCCTAAAGCCAGGTGTCAGCCCTCTCAGTGCTTTTTCCAAAAGCGCATTGCTACCAAGCCGCAAGTAAGGCCTTTTCCTTCAGGGGGTTCCCCGATTGGTTCCCCCCTACAGACGACCACTAGAAACGTGGGACCTCATCCTGGTCCTGACAGCATTGCAGGAACCACCCTTCGAACCCCTTAAGGAGGTCCCGCTCCGCCTTCTTTCCCAGAAGGTGGTTTTTTTCCTGGTGGCACTCACCTCGCTACGCAAGGTGTCTGACCCGACAGCACTCTCATGCAGACGGCCTTTCCTGGCTTGTCACCAGGCCAAGGTAGTTCTTCGTACGGTCCCATCCTTCCTTCCGAAGGTTGTGTCAGACTTCCACCTCCATGAGGAAATTTCACTACCATCCCTTTGTCCGGTTCCGGTTCACAGAGTGGAGAAGGCTCTGCATACGCTTGACCTTGTCAGGCCTTTGCGTATATACGTGTCTAGGACTGCGTCCTTCCGGAGGTCTGATTCTCCTTTCCTCCTTCTGGAAGGCGGCCACAAGGGTAGGCCAGCTTCCAAAAGCTACTCTTGCCAGGTGGATCAAATCCACCATACAAGAGGTGTACCGCCTTAAGAATCCTCCTCTTCCAGCCGGTATTACGGCACACTCTACACGGGCGGTAGAGGCCTCCTGGGCCATTCGGCACCAGGCTTCGGCACAACAAGTGTGTAAGGCGGCCACTTGGACTAGCTTACACACATTTACTAAACACTACAGGGTTCATACCCAGTCCTCAGCGAGCCTGGGTAGATGTGTCCTGCAGGCGGCGGTGCCCTAAGTGTACGGGCCTGTCTGCACAATATTCGTCCATTGCTTCCCACCCAGGGACTGCTTTAGGACGTCCCATGGTCCTGTGTCCCCCAATGAGGCGACAGAGTAAAGGAGATTTTTGTGTACTCACCGTAAAATCTCTTTCTCTTAGCCTCTAATTGGGGGACACAGCTCCCACCCTGTTGCCCTTTCCGGGCTGTTGTAACTGTTGAGTTCTCATATTGTTTCTTGAGCTCGTACATAGTTGCCTTCTTACAGGCATAATTATGTTATTCATGTTACGTTCCTCCTACTGCTTTGGCACAAAACTGGAGAAGGCTGATGCCGTCCAGGGGTGTATACTGCACAGGAGGAGCCACAGTTAATCTTTTTCAGATTATGCATAGTGTCGCCTCCTAGTGGACAGCAGCATAACACCCATGGTCCTGTGTCCCCCAATTAGAGGCTAAGAGAAAGAGATTTTACGGTGAGTACACAAAAATCTCCTTATTAAACCTAACAGGGCACACCTGTGAAGTGAAAACCATTCCCGGTGACTACCTCTTGAAGCTCATCAAGAGAATGCCAAGAGTGTGCAAAGCAGTCATCAAAGCAAAAGGTGGCTACTTTGAAGAACCTAGAATATAAGACACTAGATGGTGTATGTATATAGCAGCCACATAGTATATAGCACAGGTCACGTAGTATATAGGAGCCATGTAGTATATAGCAGACAAATAGTACGTGGCCTGTGCTATATACTATGAATATAAGACATAATTTCAGTTGTTTCACACTTTTTTTAAGTATATAATTTCACATGTTAATTCATAGTTTTCATGCCTTCAGTGTGAATGTACAATTTTCATAGTCATGAAAGTACAGAAAAAACTTTAAATGAGAAGGTGTGTCCAAACTTTTGGTCTGTACTGTATATTTTCATCTTTTACATTAAAAAAAACTCCAAAAAGGAAAATGGGCTGATGCAAAAGTTTGGGCACCCTGCATGGTTGTTACCTATATATTACACACACCCCAATTGAAATAAAAAAAGGGGGGATGAAGAGATCCATAAAAAGGCTTTTATTAATGAATACAAAAAATAAAATTGCTGAAGTTTAAGTGAGGCACACTTTTTTTAAATTTTTTATTTAGAGGGCTGTCCAGACTACCAGAAGCAGACACTGTTGGGGAAAAAAAGTAAATCCATGCTGGCTGGTTATAAACCAGAATACGTGCAGCTGGCATGCCTCTGCAGTAATAGCAAGAGTACAGAGAAATACGGGTGCCTATTGTGCTAAACCACTTGTGAAACTTTATAAGATAGCAGCAGGCACAAGTTCTATGATCTGATAAATAGTAAAGTAAAATCTACTAGTGAGAAAAACAAATGAACTGATAACCTCAGACCTTATGGAAAACAGTGCCTGCAAATTGGTAGAGGACAGTTCCCACAATAATAGGAGACAGATTCACCTTGCTATCCGGAGCCTGGAACGACATCCTCTCACCCCGATGCGCGTTTCGCCACTGGCTTCTTCCTGGGCATCCTCATTGGTCCACAGGACTTGTTTCCAAAATGCATCAGGCTTGTTTAGATATTCTTTTGCACACTTCTAACTCTGAATTTTTTGATGAGGATGCAGGAAAGGTTTTCTTCTGATGACTCTGCATGAAGGCCATATGTGTGCAGGTGTCTCTGAACAGCAGAACAATGTAGCACGACTCCAGTGTCTGCTAAATCTTTCTGAAGGTCTTTTGCAGTCAAGTGTGGGTTCTGATTTGCCTCTCTAACAATCCTACTAGCAGCTCTCCCTCAACTGTTGCTTGGTCTTCCAGACCTTATCTTGACCTCCACTGTTCCTGTTAACTACCACTTCTTAATTACATTTCAAACTGAGGAAAGGGCAGCTTGAAAACGCTTTGCCATCTTCATATGCCCGTCTTCTGCTTTGTGGGCCTCCATCATTTTCATTTTCAGAGTGCTGGGCAGCTGCTTAGAAGAACCCATGGCTGCTGGCTTTTGGCACAAGGTTAGAGGAGGCTGGGTTTTTATAAAGCTGGGAAATTTGTATCACCTGGCCTTTCCTAACAATGATAGTGAACAAACCATAATCTCAACAGGCTAATTAAGGTCTGAAACCTTGATAAAAGTTATCTGAGCACACAAATCTCCAAGGGTGCCTAAACTTTTGCATTAGCCCATTTTCTTTTTTGACATATTTACAATATAAAATACCGTATATATTTTGCCTAAAATACAAAAATATTAAATTTAGGCCTTTTAGAGATCATTTAATCTTGAACTTGCTTAACTGTTCACAATAGCAGTAATTTTCACCAGAAGTGCCACTGTAACTGAAGAAAAGTTTCTAAATGTATTCTCCAGCAACATGGATTTTCAAAGTAAGTACACCAGCCTCTTGAGGTATTTTTGATGATGCATAAGAATATTAGTGGTACATTTGGTGAAATATTTATTTGCATTTTTATATAGTTAGCGAGCACGAAGCCACAGTTCTAGGTATCATGCATCCAGATGCAGACCCTATTCTACAGTCCATCAGAAGGTGATATTTCCCTTCTAACTTGTGGATAAGTCATCCCCAGTAACAGGGGAAATCTGTAATTGAAGAAAAAAGACTTGCACTTTTTTGTTGTAACCCCAATTTCCTATAATGACTTTTTAATCTCAGAGTAGAGGCTCAATGTGCAAAATATGAAGATAAAAATGCAACGAAAATGGACACCGATGCCAACTCTACGACTCCGACTCCAAAGCCCTGTTCTCAAAACCATAACAATGCTGTATTAACTTCCTACTTCATGCTCTTTTAGAAGCTGCTTTGACGTGCTCCTCTGGCAAGAATCTGTACTGAACAATATTTACAAACACACACTCCCTGTCTGAGTATCTGGGGAGAGGAGCAGGGAAATGTTTGTAAATAGTGATGGAGTACAGATTCTTACTCAGCAGCAGTTCAAAGCAGCTTCTAAAAGAGCATATACTAGGGAGTTAAAACATTCCTTCCAGCATGGTGATTGAGAGAAGGAATGCAAAATAATGGCATATATGATAAATATTCATAACTTCACAAAGGCTGATCAATAATTAATAAGAAAATTATGATTTTATTTATATAGCGCCAACATATTGCGCAGCAGTTTACAATTAAAAAATAATTGAATAAAAAGTTACTTTTAAAAAAAAAAATAAATGTGCTTTTAGTGACAATTTGTGCTTGTAATTAGATTAGAAAAATGTAAAAAAAAAATTAAAATAAAACAAAAAATACTAGTAGCTAATACATTTCTTCCCAACTTACTCTAGAATGGACAGTCATCTTCCATGACTGCTTCATTAGTGTTGCTGTAATGACCTGTTCTCTACTAGGCTCCTATCTGAATTAGTCGGTGACCACCACAGTTGGGTTTTTTTGGAGATGTGACCGGTCACGGTGACACGCATTTTTATTTTTATTAAAGGGTTTTCCCAACATAGATCAATATATCAACTTCTGATGTCTGACTTCTAGGATCCATACAGTACTTAGCTTTATTTATTTAGTTTTTTTATCTATTATTTATTGGCACACCATATAAGTATCACTGGGCACTTTAGTAAATTCCTCTTATTTTCTTTTTTTTTAAAGATCTATATTTAATTTTTATTTTTAGGCTACGCAAACGTTGCTTACGTACAACTTTCTGTTCCCAATAACCGTGGGATGAGCAGCTTTGGAGCACAAACTGCTGCTCCGAATAATTAATCATACTAATTTTATTGTGTAGCGAAGTAGTTTAGTCTGTCGTTATGTTACTAGAAGTAGAAAACTGTCTGGTTGAGGTTGTCTCTGCTCCACTCCATTGAAGTGAATGAGGCTCAGCTGCATAGGACACACAACCTGGCACTGTCATTGTAAGAAGGCGGCCATGTTTTTCTCTTCCTGTAGAATCCCTTTAAGACGTGGTCTGATAATTCACCAGAACATAGACTTTTATTAAGCCGACTTTTTAATATTTTTACCATATTAACTATTGATGTTCTGTCTTCTACGCAGACCAGGATGGCGACAAGATGCTGACGTTGTCGGAGTTCATCTCTCTCCCCATGGGCACCGTAGAGAACAAACAGGCGCAGGATATCGATGACGAATGGGTCCGAGACCGAAAGAAAGAGTTTGAAGAAGTGATCGATGCCAATCACGATGGCATTGTCACCATGGAAGAGCTGGAGGCAAGTAACAAAATGGCAGCATGCTCTATAAAGCATGAGAGTTCATGTCAGTCATACGGGAGTAGAAAAACAGCGCCACTCTTGTCCACAGGTTGCTTGCGGTATTACGGTGTTAGTCATGTCAGAACTAACCTGGACAGGAGAGGAGTGCGGCTCCAACTATATAGTAATTTGTAGAACTATAATGGAGTCACTGGATCATGTTGTGCAAGTAATGGAGACGTTCACTATTCAGGGTGCAAGTCATTTTTATTACCCACGGATTTTGAAATGCAGCTGTGGGGGTCACAGGATTTAAAGGGGTTGTCCTGCCCCGGGATACAAGTCTGCAGATACTGTATGTGACTGTAGATTTGTGCTTCCTCGCACACTTGGATATTGCAGTTTATATCCCATTTACGTGAATGGGGGCCATTTTTTTTTTTTGTCCCAGAGACCAGGACTGATGAGACCAAGATTACATATAGTCGTGCCGTGCTGAAATCTGAGCACTGATACATTAGCTGGCGTAATGGTGCAGTGTAACGGAGAGCCGTCCCACATGCTCCACCACCTGCAGGCCTGAAACTCGGGATCTGGCCGTGTCCTGGCTGTACCCCGTAAATACAGCGGGCCTGACGGTGAATGGATCTATGGCCCCAGAGGGTGCAAATCCTGCACCGTCCCTGCGAAACACTGCACCTATATTCCTCTTAAATATACCACTGATCCCGATGATTAGGATATAATGACTTGTCACCATGTGTAGTTGTCATGTTAAATTTGCATTTTTTTCTAAAATCTTGGAGAACCCCTAAATCATTGACTCTCGAGATTCTGGCGCCTTTATCTGCCACTTGCTGCTGTAATGTAGTTTCATTTCCTAGAGGGACAGTGACAGGGATTTTACTGGAAACTGAAAACCGTATTGGTCTTGTCTTAAAAAATCACCTTTTTTCAGCTTTCAGCTGTTTTGGTCC